>NW_013670337.1:46028-48579 GCF_000517525.1 Limulus polyphemus
CGTGGTGGGCAGAGCACAGATAGCCCTTGTGTAGATTTGTGCATAATTAAAAACAAAAAACAAACGAAGAGGTAAAACCAGAAAAAAGTCATTAACGTGTTTGTTAAAATAGTGTTAAAACACAACTTTTAATACTGGGAATTTAAAAAACAAACAAGGCTAAAATGGAAGAAATTGGTTGGGATACCTACTACAAACTCAATTTATCATGTAATACAAAAAAGTATCTTAGTTCGCAAAAGACATTACTATTTAAATGAAGTACTAGAGCTATTCATCACGTTAAAAATACTTGTTTTTACTGCAGTAAACGTAAGTTTTAAAAGGTAATTAATAGTCCTAGAGACTCTGTTAAATATCAACTTACATTAGCAGTCTTTAACCAAGACATAGTCACTTGTATGGTTTTACATTTATACTTAAGTCTTAGAAGAACTTAACACTTTGGACAATCTACAGATTAAAAGAATATTTAAATTTACGGTTTAAACGTCAAAAGCTGGCGAATCATTGCAAACCACTAAGCCTAACATTTGTAGTAAAAATACGTTGTTGTTATTTATTTTAGAACAAAGCCACATCCGGTTATCTGCTGCGTCCATCGCGAGGAATAGAACCCCGAATTTTAGCATCGTAAGTCTTTAGACTTACTGCTGTCCCCCCCCATTTTATTTTAACTTTCCTTTTAGTTTGTCCATTTCGGATCTCATGTTCGAGGTTCGAAATAGTCAAGTTAAGAGAAATGTGAGAAAACAGGTTTACACTTTACCTGATTATTATCATCAATATATGGTTCGAATCCCCGTCACACCAAACATGTTCGTCCTTTCAGCCGTGAGGGCGTTATAATGTGACGGTCAATCCCACTATTCGTTGGTAAAAGAGTAGCCCAAGAGTTGGCGGTGGGTGGTGATGACTAGCTGCCTTCCCTCTATTCTTACACTGCTAAATTAGCTCTCGTGTAGCTTTGCGCAAAATTCAAAAACAAACATAAATATATTGTTTTCAAATGCTTGAATGTATTTTTTTTTCTACAACCAAACAATAAATATCACTTGAGTATTCTAATATTTAAACGATTATTATTGAAAAGAATGAAGCATAGAATATTATTAAAATTAAATTTTCAGGTTGATCTTGATATTATTCGAGGACTTACGAACAATTAAAGTACTGGAAACTTTTCGTCTATTAAAAATACGTCATTTTTTATATTACTCGTTTTTTTAAAATAAGAAATAAACTTAAAATATTTAGAAAACATAAGCGTTTAAAATAAGTGTAGAAAATGCAAATAAAGAATCAGTAGTAAGATAAACTGATTACTTCGATAGTTTAAAAATATATAATACAACATGCTGAAACTTTAATACGTTTTCCTAATGACGAGTCCTATAATTAAGTTTAATATTCTATTAGCCAGTTCCACTCCCTTTACGTGTTCAGACAAAAAAAAAGGATTTCATATGTAGTTTTGTGCTAAGTAATAATAACTACTCTGACTATGCTTTCCAAATTAGACGCTAATGTGTAACATTAATACCTTATAATTGACATTTGAAGGAAACAAAGTTCTCTGGGGAATTTCGGGAAATATATATATATATATATATAGAGGCAGACAGGAATTCTGGATACAGCGAGTTACCAGAGCTATGTACACATTCACGTGCATATGTCGAATTTTACTTTCGGCACTAAGAGCGTTTCTCTGTTCTTTAAATCAGGTACTAACCTAGCCACTCTTTAAATTTCTATCTTTTTTTTCATTTCTTGTAACTCATATCACCTTCAAATAAGGACGCTACAACATCACGTGGAAAATATTTTCTTTAAATAAACGTGAAGATTTTTTCAACTTAAAAAAACGTATCGTATCATTTATCAGTTACCACTCGAGAAAAAAAAAATAATGCTAATCTTCCCCACCCTCGTTAATGGTAAAGGTTTATAAACAAATAAAGAATAATATTAGTATAAACTTTAAGATTACATACTTATTTGATTAATTTTTAAGTGAAAATATAAGGTGAATAAAGAATTTCATTTATCTATCTCCCCACTCTTCAGCCACCATTTTGTTTTTACTCTGAACACGTAGGAAACCTCCTCTTTATTAACTGAAAACGATCAGAAAAATATCATCTACGATAAAAAACTACTTTTACAACTATATTATTAATGTTTCTGAGAACGAGGTTAAGCTATATTCTGAAACGGTTTAGCAGCATGTAAGGTAACTTTATGTAACGACGTTATATGAAATATTACAAAGACATTGTGTTCAGCTATCTGGTTGTCTCTTTTTAATTCAAACTTTCAAGTTCCACGCACCAAAATTTGTGACTATTTTTTTTTTTCAGGGTGTTATTTTGTTTCAATTATCTTGAAACCAGTACACTAAAATATTTGGCCCGGCATGGCCAGGTGGATAAGGCGCTCGACTCACAATCTGAGGGTCGTGGGTTCGAATCCCCGTCACACCAAACATGCTCGCCCTTTCAGCTGTGGGGGCGTTATAATGTGACGGTCAATCCCACTATTCATTGGT
>NW_013670337.1:49579-59678 GCF_000517525.1 Limulus polyphemus
AACTAAAATATCTATATGCTTGAAAACGTAAATTCCCTCTGGCTTATCAAAGTTTATCCTTCTCAAGCTTTTGAGTTATTTGTAATTTTAAGAAAAGTTCGTTTTCATTCAGTTTTTTTTTTAAAAAGAATGGTAATACTGATAAAACGTTTCCATAGCCAGTAAGTAAGTTCTGATGTCTTTCTTGTTGTATGTTTTTTTTGTCATGAGTTTTCTTCGCGTTTTTTAACGTAGCATATTTTAGTTGAAAAGATCACAAAGCTGTGGAAAGTTCAAAACCAATTTAAAAGAGGAACTTACATAATATGAAACCACATACAGGTTTACACCATGCGTACATCGGCGGTTCATTAGTGGCTTACAAGATTCATGATGGAAATGTATTAACTCGGAATACGCTCAAGGCAAACTGAAATTATCAACAGTGCCTTGAAACATTTGGATTATTGTATTCTTCTTTAATAATAATAATAAAAAGGAGTACTTGTCATTATGAACCGGAGATCAAATCAAGACCTTCTATTTGAAATTGAAAGAGCATTTAAAATAAAAAACTATTAACTTGCTGTCGGATTATAGTTAATTTATAGAATAATATGCTGCGTACCTTTAGCCAGGGCTATGAGTCTGAGAAAGAAAAGAAATATGACGTTGTGAAAGTGCACATAATTATGCGCACAATAAACAGAACAAATAGCTTATCTGCGCAGCTTTGCGTTGAAATATAAATAAACAGATCAAGAAATAAACACGGGTATAATTTGTTTGTTTAGAAGTTAATCACAAAGCTACACAATGGGCTATATGTGCTATGCCCACCACGGGTATCGAAACCCGCTTTCTAGCGTTGTAAATCCGCAGACATACCGCTGTGCCACTGGAGGGCACACGGGTATAATCTTCTCAAAGGTTATGATTTAAGCGAGCTAGTATAACCATAGTACACCATGACTTTTACTATCAAGTAAAAACTATGCTAATCTAAAGTCGTCAATACATCCTTATAAAAGATCTGTCTGTTTGAAATAATATTTTACAAGTAGTTCAAGGACTAGTTAATTAGTTAAAAAAATGTTTTATAAATTCCCAATAAACTTGAATAGGAAATCCGAATTACAGAAGGAAAGGGGGATCTTAAAACTGATCCAGTTACTCTTGTTCCCAGGCTCTGTCTCTATCCAGGGCATTTCCATGAAAACGAAAACAGGTAAAAAACGAAAACAAATATACAATCATACGCATATACATATGTGTGTGTGTGTTTGTGTGAATATATGTTTGAATATATCATACAACTAAACAAGTAGCGTGTGGCAATTTACACCGCTAGTTTCATTTACTTACACGGTAAATCAACGGCAACTTTACGGACTAGTAACCGGGGGGTTCGATTCTCCGCGGTGTACAGAGTGCAGCTAAAGCAGACAAACAAAAACTTCATATGTTGAATATGTTCAAACGCTTCCTTTTCGCGGCCCGACATGGCCAAGTGGTTAGGGCGCTTGACTCGCCATTTGAAGGTCGCGGGTTCGAATCTCCTTCCCACCAAACATGCTCGCCCTTTCAGCCGTAGGGGCGTTATAATGTGACGGTCAATCCCATAATTCGTTGGTAAAAGAGTAGCCAAGAGTTGGCGGTGTGTGGTGATGACTAGCTGCCTTCCCTCTAGTCTTACATCGCTAACTTAGGGACGTCTAGCGCGACAGCCTTCGTGTAACTTTGCGCGAAATTCATAACAAACCAAATAATCCCTTATGTAGTTTCTCGTGTTTTTTCTCTTTACTCTTCTCATTCAGTCGTTTCAAACAAAAAATATAAACATGTTAAATATTTCTTTTGAAAAAATCCGAAACCAATCTTCAATAATACAAAACAAATGTATTTAATTACACTTACCATGCATCAACATGTGACTCAACAAATAGCTTACTCTGCTACTTCTAAACAATACTAATTAAAGTCACCCTTACACTACCACTGCTAAACAACGTTTCTTAAAAACTCGCTTAAACTACCACTGCTAAACAATATTAATTAAAGACACGCTTACTTTGCCATTGCTAAACAATATTCCTTAAAGACACTCTTACACTACCACTGCTAAACAATGTTCCTTAAAAAGCTGGCTTAAACTACCACTGCTAAACAATATTAATTAAAGACACCCTTACACTACCAATGCTAAACAATGATCCTCAAAGACTCACTTACCCTACCACTGCTACACAATGTTCCTTAAAGACACCCTTACACTCCCAATGCTAAACAATGATCCTCAAAGACTCACTTACCCTACCACTGCTATACAATGTTCCTTAAAAACTCGCTTAAACTACCACTGCCAAACAATATTAATTAAAGACACGCTTACTTTGCCATTGCTAAACAATATTCCTTAAAGACACTCTTACACTACCACTGCTAAACAATGTTCCTTAAAAGCTGACTTAAACCACCACTGCTAAACAATATTCCTTAAAAGCTGGCTTAAACTACCACTGCTAAACAATATTAATTAAAAACACCCTTACACAACCAATGCTAAAAAATGATCCTCAAAGACTCACTTACCCTACCACTGCTACACAATGTTCCTTAAAGACACCCTTACACTCCCAATGCTAAACAATGATCCTCAAAGACTCACTTACCCTACCACTGCTACACAATGTTCCTTAAAGGCACCCTTACACTCCCAATGCTAAACAATGATCCTCAAAGACTCACTTACCCTACCACTGCTACACAATGTTCCTTAAAGACACCCTTACACTCCCAATGCTAAACAATGATCCTCAAAAACTCACTTACCCCACCACTGCTACACAATGTTCCTTAAAGACACCCTTACACTCCCAATGCTAAATAATGATCCTCACTTACCCTACCACTACTGGACAACGTTCTTCAAAGACTCTACTCATTGTTCTGTGACGACGTTCTTAAAGTGTTGTGCTAATAATTTCCGGAATTTTGAACTGGACTTTCAGTTCTATTAAACAGATAACATCGATATGTATATGATATAATACTTACATCAAGAGTGGGACACAATTTTCTTATATTTTGTGGTTAAAAATCAGTAGTATCTAGAAAGAATAATTGGATCTTCTGCTTAAATTAGAAGAGACAATATTTTAAATAACTCTTTAGTTAAGATTTATTTTCCGATGGACCAGCAGACTTGTGGTTTATGGAGAAGTTCAATACAATGATAAAACTATATGAGATGTATGCGAAAAAGAAAAAAATTGCTAATAATGTTTACGACTTATCTGGCATCAATCTGGCAGATCAGTCTGATAGGAGAAAATAGCAGAATCTAACAGTAGAGGCGGATATGTCAGATATGAGAAAACAGCACAAGCTTACTGTAGAGGTGGATATGTCTGATAGTAAAAAATAGTACTACAATTTAGCAAAAGAAAAATTTCCTGGATAGAGTCTGCTTTTGTTTAAGCGCAAAGCTATATTAGATGTGCCAACTGTGGGGATCGAATCCTGAATTTTAGCGTTATAAGCCCTCCCTCTCACCGCTGGGCCACCGAGGGAGCTCCAGGATAATGAAACACGAGTTGCGACTGCAGAGATCAAACACCCATTTTTTCTACTGTGTTTATTGTAAAAAAACGTACAAATTAAACTTCAGACACGTGATCCTCCCTGTTCGAAACGTATCCTAAAGATACTTAAGAATCGATAAATTATCTTCTAAATCCCACCAAAAAAAAAAAAAACTATCACAGTGACATCTAGTTGTTTGAAAATTAGTATTCTTTTTGTTTTCATTTCCCAAGGTAGCAAAATATATTTGCCAATTTGCACTTCATTAGACACCTTGTGCACGAAAGTGCGTTTGCTATAAATTCATACAATTCTAATGAAGAATGTCTGGTTGAATCAATATTTTCCTGTGCTTCTAGTGTAAATTATGCCTTGTGGCAAACGTTTTTCCAAAGAAACTCTTAATGAAGCACGCATGCAATAAAGATTTTTTTATAAGAATCTGACCACGTATTTTCCTTTGTCCATAAAACTTCCTTTTAAATTCGATTGTCTTGTTTTTCTAAAAAAAAAAGTATGGATTTTTTCATGAAATAATAATTATTGCAATAGTTCTATTTCTTTGACGCTTGTAAATTATTTCTAAAAAAAAGTAATGAACTGATGCAAAAAATAATGCTTTTCATAATCTACTTTTAAAATATTTACCAATTCCGTGAAAGTTTGTGAGAGCTACAACAAAACCTCACCGGCCTGGAATGGCCTGATAGTTAGAGGGCGCTCGGCTCGCAGTCTAAGGGTCGTGGAAACGAATCCCCGTCACACCGAACATGCTCGCTCTTTTAGTCGTGAGGGCGTTATATTGTTACATTTAATCCCCCTATTCGTTGGTAGAAGATAGCCCAAGAGTTGGTGGTGGGTGGTTTTGACTAGCTGCCTTCCCTCTAGTCTATCACAACTTCACAGCGTGACTATCATTAGAAAGGCTTAGCTTGAAAGGGAATATTTAGGCTTGGGCCAAGTGATTAAAATCTATTGTTTCAAGCAGATCAGTACCTCACTGGTTTACACTTAATAGAATATGCTAACTCACAGGTGTCAGAACTGAGGAGAAGAGGTAACTGGGCCTTTTCTCTGAGGTCAGCACTAACTTTGGGTCCTTCCCATTGACGTTGATAGGTTTACTATTTCTCCAGCTTGAATTGATTTGCTGGTCTAACCCTATACGCAGATGAAAATTCCAAAATAAATTTTGGTATTTGGCTGTTTAACAGTGTTAAAAATATCAGGCCAAAAGATTAAGGTGAGAAAATCAAAGGAAATATACGTTTAATCCAATTAAACTATATTTATTTTCACATCAATTTCGCTTCTGTATTTGTTTCGTAGTTTCTGTGATATGTTGTAATTTCACAGCGTCAAAATAGACTCAAATTTTCAGTCTAATTGTAAAAAATGTTCCATAGAAGCAGACTTCCGCATTTTCACCTTAACCAATTCTTAACCACTTTCAATTGGGGCTCACACAAGCATATCTAGCTTCCGACGCTTATATGAGCTGTCTCCAATATATATATATATATATATTTTACAAAAACTTCGACATAACCTATCAGTGTGATTAACTACTGAATTTTTATACTCTCAGCCCATATACTTTCAAATCACTTGAAGTCAAAACGGAACGTAGCATAGGAAAACGTTTCTTTGTTTGTTTTGAATTTCGCGCAAAGCAACACGAGGGCTATCTGCGCTAGCCGTCCCTAATTTAGCAGTGTAAGACTAGAGGGAAGGCAGCTAGTCATCACCTCCCACCGCCAACTCTTGCGCTACTCTTTACCAATGAATAGTGGAATTGACCGTCACATTATAGCGCCCCATGGCTGAAAGGATGAGCATGTTTGGTGGAACGGGGATTCGAACCCACGACCCGCAGATTGCGAGTCGAGCGCCCTAACCACCTGGCCATGCCGGGCCAATAGGAAAACGTCTAAACGTTATTGGAAATCTGTAGGAGCACACAAGTTTCTGTTTTGTTATATATATAAAAAATATTTTGTGTATATATATATATGAAACTGCTCCTTCCCCCAGTGGCTCAGGGCTAAGCTTAGGAGCTTAAAACGCTAAAATTCGGGGGTCGATCCCTGCAGTGGACATAGCACAGTTAGTTCGTTGTGCAGCTTTGCGCTTAAAATGAAACAAGTATACAACACTGGGAATTTGTTATTTGCAGAAGAAAAACATAGCAACACTTAGCGCTATGGTTATGCAGTAATTAAAATAAACCATAGAAAACTTAACGGTTAAGTCTTGTAAGTACATAAAGAAAAATACACAATCTTTAAAGTCAATCGTTACAGATTATAAAGTGAATCATACGAAAACATTCGCGAACCATATTTAAATATTTGTGCAATATCAGTACTTTCAAAAACGATCTTCGAATCGTTGTTATTTTCAAAGGCTAAATATAGCCCAGTAGCCCTTGAATTAAATAAGTTACAAAAAATGTTTGTTTTTTACATAGCAACTTGTTCAAAAAGGCCATAGTTGTTGGAATATGGAGACAGAGTGCCATCTCTAACATCAACCCTTCCTTCTACATGCTTCAATAGGTTTACCATTTTCCTAAACTGAAGATTGAGATTTTGATCCAAAATAATGAACAACTCATTCTAAACAATTGAAGTTCCAAAAGTAAATTTTGTAGAGTCATCCGTCTTTATATGTTAACAACACTTTTTTTCAGATTTAAAGATCATATCCAGTTTTCTCAACAGTTTATGAATACTGCTGCACAACGTGTGGGGGCACTTACATCGGCTCAACTATTAGAATACTTAGATATCCCTTAGAGAAACACTCTAACGGCTAAATTAGGGACGTCTAGTGCAGACAGCTCTTGTATAGTTTTGTACGAAATTCGAAGACATACAAAGGCTATAGCGTGATAAAATTTGAAAATAAAAAAACTATCATTCAAATAACTCTGAGGGAAATATGGGTCAACATTTCGATCACACGGAAGTGTGACTACATCACTAGTTTCTTATATTTCCCGTTTTGTTTGTATTATTAGTTAATTAAGTACAAAGCTACACAAGGGCTATCTGTGCTCTGCCCACCACGGTTATCGAAACCCGGTTTCTAGCGTTGTAACTCCGCAGACATACCGCTGTACCACCGGGGGGCTATATTTCCCGTAGACCGATATTACCCATTTCTTTGTATTCTGACCAAAAATAACCCAACAACCCAATTCACTTAAAAAAAAATACCCAATAACCTAGAACTCTAAATAAAAATGGAGCCTCTAAAAGTGCCGTTCCTAACTTTGAAGTGATAGACTAGAGAGAAGGTAGGTAAAGTCGACACCACCGACCGCCATCTCGTGGGCTTCACTTAAAAAAAACACCCAATAACCTAGAACTCTAAATAAAAATGGAGCCTCTAAAAGTGCCGTTCCTAACTTTGAAGTGATAGACTAGAGAGAAGGTAGGTAAAGTCGACACCACCGACCGCCAACTCGTGGGCTACTCTAACTGAATAGTTTGATCTTATAACGCATCATGGTTCCAAAGCGCGAATTGAAATATTTATAGCGGTAACGGAACACGAACCACGGATTTACAGTCTGTTATGCTAGCCATTGGGCCAGAGTTGGCTCGTCTAAAAGTACAGCTCACCTTTATATAACGTTCATTAATCATGCACCCTAAAATAAATCCAGCTCTCACTTATATTACGTTCATTAATAATGTACTTTGAAAAGAGTCCAACTTATCTTCATACAACAGTCAATAATTATGATCTCTTATGGAAAGGTCCACTGTCCTACAACACCTATTATGTATGATTTTTATGTGTGATATCGAGATGAGCAGTTCATCCACCGTCTTACAAGATTTAGCTCTTAATTCTGAGCTTTTGTAAAATAAAATTTAATGAAAAATGATGCTACTGGCAAAAATAATTTTACTAATGAATCTTAATCACGTGATACTTCTATATGTGATAAATGTTAATTAGTTTGTTTTGTTGTTAAACACGAAGCTACATAGACAATGGGATATCTGTGCTGTACCCACCACGGGTATCGAAACCCGGTTTTTAGCATTGTAAGTCTCCAGGCTCACCGCTGAGCCACTAAAGGGGGGGGGGTATCTTAGAAGAGAACCAATTAATTTTATTTGTCTTAGCTGCTTAATAAGCTATCTATGCTGTGCACATCGCAGGTATTTAGCCCAGAATTTTAGCATCATTTTTATACGAACCTAAAAACAAATAACTTCCAAATTTTATAAATAGAGAACATTGGTTAGTAGCAAGGAACGATCCTTTTCCTTATGAAACTTCTACTCTGGTGATTTTGCTAAATATAAGTTTTTATTTCTAGTAATCATCAGTGCAGCAGTGTGCAAAGAACCCTGCAACAATTGGTTGGTTGTTGCTAAACTCACAGCTATCCGTGCTCTGCCTACCACGAGTATCAAAATGTGCTTTTTACCATTCTAAACGTGTAAAATGGCGGGAAAGGAATATGCAACAGAAAAACATGGATACACGATTTTTTTAGACAATAATTTGACACAACGTAATTAGGACACACGCCCCCCACCCCCAAAAACACACAAGAAAACCACTTTTTCTGTATTTGCTCCAACCCCGAGTTTGGTTAACTAGCTTTAAAACACAGTGAAGTTTATTAACATAGTATTATGTCACCTTAAGATTTTGGCGAATAAATACACTTTTGAACGTATAAAACAGAAATCATTAGTATGTAAAGTTTTTTTTGTTGTTTTTTTTGTCAGAAGTTGTGTATCAGCACTTCTGACTCGAAGCTGAGTAAACGTCGTGTAAAAGTAATTCGTGTTCGTGGGCGGGCTAGAAAGTTTCGGCTGTCTACTGTTCATCAAGTCTAGGTAATTTAGTTAAAGTACGGTGTGCTGAACTGAGTCTCACTTCGTGTATGCACTCAAGTAATGTGACGTTTTTATTAATTACAGCTGTTGTCCGTAACGTCATTTTTTGTCTCGTTTTACGAAGATGAAGGAGATTTGGTAAATATTGACACGAACTCGGCTTCAGAGCCTTATGTGCAAGAGAACCTTGAAACCTTTTTTCTATTTATTCTAAACAGCTAAAACAGGTTTCTACATCTCCAATAAGTTAAAACAGGTTTCTACATCTCCTATCAGCTAAAACAGGTTTCTACATCTCCAGTCAGCTAAAACAGGTTTCTACATCTCCAATCAGCTAAAACAGGTTTCTACATATCCAATCAGCTAAAACAGGTTTCTACATCTCCAATCAGCTAAAACAGGTTTCTACATCTCCAATCAGCTAAAACAGGTTTCTACATATCCAATCAGCTAAAACAGGTTTCTACATATTCAATCAGCTAAAACAATGTAGAAACCTGTTTTAGCTGATTGGATATGTAGAAACCTGTTTTAGCTGACTGGAGATGTAGAAACCTATTTTAACTAATTGAAGATGTAGAAACATTCAATCAGCCAAATCAGGTTTCTACATATCCAATTAGCTAAAACAGGTTTCTACATCTTCAATCAGTTAAAACAGGTTTCTACATCTTCAATCAGTTAAAACAGGTTTCGACATCTCGAATCAGCTAAAACAGGTTTCGACATCTCCAGTTAGCTAAAACAGGTTTCTACATCTCCAGTTAGCTAAAACAGGTTTCTACATATCCAATCAGCTAAAACAGGTTTCTACATATCCAATCAGCTAAAACAGGTTTCTACATATCCAGTTAGCTACAACAGGTTTCCACATCTTCAATCAGTTAAAACAGGTTTTTGCAAGATGTGGTGATTATACAATCGTAGCGTTTTTACCAATAATATGTAGTCATTCGTTTCTTTGCTACGTTGTTTACTTGGTGGCTAGAGGGCGCTCGACTCTCAGCCTGTCTCCAAATACCCGTCTCCGAACATGCTCGCCCTTTCAACCATAGTGGTGTTATAATGTGACAGTTAATACCACTATTCGTTGGCAAAAGAGTAGCCCAAAAGTTGGCGGTGGGTGGTGTTGATTAACTGCCTTCCCTCTAGTCTTACACTGCTAAATTATGGACGGCTATTGTAGATAGCCATCGAGTAGTTTTGTGCAAAATTCAAAGCAAACAAATATACAGTTAAATACCAATAGTGCGCTTGTTTGTAATATAGAATACGAGTAAAGCCTAACGGTAAAACCTGGAGCAAGGGCAACATTAAAGATTACGAGTAAAGCCTAACGGTAAAACCTGGAGCAGGGGACATTAAAGATTACGAATAAAGCGTAACGGTATAACCTGGAGCAGGGGGCAACATTAAAGATTACGAGTAAAGCCTAACGGTAAAACCTAGAGCAGGGGACATTAAAGATGACGAATAAAGCGTAACGGTATAACCTGGAGCAGGGGGCAACATTAAAGATTACGAGTAAAGCCTAACGGTAAAACCTGGAGCAGGGGGCATTAAAGATGACGAATAAAGCGTAACGGTATAACCTGGAGCAGGGGGCAACATTAAAGATTACGAGTAAAGCCTAACGGTAAAACCTGGAGCAGGGGGCATTAAAGATG
>NW_013670337.1:60318-62793 GCF_000517525.1 Limulus polyphemus
CTCTCTCAGTCAGTTCCACTATATAACCTTGGTGAACTTTTCACTTGTTCGCGCTCTCTCTCAGTCAGTTCCACTATATAACCTTGGTGAACTTTTCACTTGCTCGCGCTCTCTCTCAGTCAGTTCCACTATATAACATTGGTGAACTTTTCACTTGCTCGCGCTCTCTCTCAGTCAATTACACTATATAACATTGGTGAACTTTTCACTTGCTCGTGCTCTCTCTCAGTCAGTTCCACATCTTTTACCAATATCTTTATACTCGTTTTCTCACTGAATATCTTATTATCCTTATCATGTTTTAATCTCTCACCCAATCTCTCAATATACCTGTTATTTTTCCAGTCATTTTCTCACTCACCTATTAATCCTGTCACTTACCTACTCGTTCTCTCCCTCATTTAGTCAGTCAATTATTCAAGCACTCGGGTTCTCATTTACTGACTCTATCCGTTAAATTCTTATTATTTTTATTGATTTATTCAGTCACTTATTCACTACTTTCTATACTTGTTTACTCTTTCATTTTACAAAGCACCCACTCAGTCATACTTTCTTTATTTAATCCAGTTATCCTCTGACTGATCTGGATATGCACCGTACACAAAGACATTTCGCACGTAGAAGTAGGAACGTCACTTTAGTACATACAAACATGTGAAAGTATGCACCGTACACAAAGACATTTCGCACGTAGAAGTAGGAACGTCACTTTAGTACACACAAACATGTGAAAGTATGCACCGTATACAAAGACATTTCGCACGTAGAAGTAGGAATGTTACTTTAGTACATACAAACATATTAAAGTATGCACCGTACACAAAGACATTTCGCACGTAGAAGTAGGAAAGTCACTTTAGTACATACAAACACTTGAAAGTATGCACCGTACACAAAGACATCGCACATGGAAGTAGGAACATCACTTTAGTACATACAAACATGTGAAAGTATGCACCGTACACAAAGACATTTCATTTGTGGCACTAAATATTATTGGTTGTTTATCGATCTGTATGCCATGTTTATGTTAATATGGGAAAGAAAGAAATTAAAAAGAATTAGTATATCGCTCTGGAAACTAATCGTTTTGGGGCCATCTTTGTACAACGCCTTCATAAACACCGTCTGACTGACGACACATATAAATAGGCAGTACATACTGAATCACAGACCCATATATGCAAGCCTGTCCATCGCGGTAATCGAACCTCGGACTTTAGCGTTATAAGTCTATAAACCTACCGCTGACTAACCGGCGGACCCTCTGGTTATAGATTTGTTGAACATTACGTCATGTGATTTTAATGTCAATTAAGTTTGTTTATCTTTTGTACAACAATTTTGATCGATAGGTATTTCACTGGAGTAGCTTTAGATTTTACTGGCAAGTCACTAAAGAATTCAAGAAGGTTTAGAGTTAGTCAAGACTTAAACTAATTTTTTTTTCTTTTCTTTTTGATGGATAAGCCATTATCTGAAATGCAAAGAAAATGTCAATTTTTTATATAATAAAGAAAGAGAGCTACTTTGCAGGTATTTTTAAGATTTAGGCTTAGTTTCAAGCCAATTCTAGAAGTTACTATTATTTGCCATATTTACACACAACATTACGGAAAAAATCTTGTTTAAAGTCCAGCACAAATAAATCAAAATAAGATATTCTACAAATACGTCATCAATGAACAGTTCATGCGAAAATTGCATGCCATTTTCAATATAAATATATATATATATTTATACGATTAACAAAAGTGTTGGAAAAACTAAACGAAAAACCTGCTGTGGAATTAACGAACAATGATAGAAATAAGGAGAATGTTGTAGAAACTACTGTGGAATTAAACTGCCACTGGGCTGCTCCAGTCATCAGCATTGTGTTATTTGGAGCAATAGTTTTCTAACTATCTGGTTAACTGGTTGTTAGCCCACTTGGCTGCTCCAGTCATCAGCATTGTGTTATTTGGAGCAATAGTTTTCTAACTATCTGGTCTGGTTGTTAGCCCACTTGGCTGCTCTAGTTACTAGCATTGTGTCGTTAGGAGCAACAACATTCTATATAACATCAACCACCTCTGTACTCAAAAAGCTTTACGATTTAAGTACTACTTTCGCGACTGATTCATCGAAAAAAAGAAATAAAACAATTTGATCCTAGCAACACTATGGAAAGCAGATCAGGCACAACGCGAGAAACATTTCTGTCAAGTTAAAGATTGAGTTAGAAGTAGCGAGGTGTTTATTTTGTTTCTCCCCTATATAGGTATAGTCGTAAAACAACACCTGTTAGCTGACTGTGGAAAAGAAGGGATAGTTATCAGCCATTAGTGTCTACTATTTTCAGTCGTTTTGGAATGACTCTTCAGAAGGTTAGCAGGAATGACTCTTTAGAAGGTGAGCAGGAATGACTCTTTAGAAGGTGAGCAGAAATGACTCTTCAGAAGGTGAGTAGGAATGACTCTTTAGAAGGTG
>NW_013670337.1:63601-67783 GCF_000517525.1 Limulus polyphemus
AGTATTGCTACACTGTAAACATTGTTTTAGTACTTCTACACTATAAACATTGTTTTTAGTACTTCTACACTATAAACATTGTTTTAGTACTGCTACACTGTAAACATTGCTTTAGTATTGCTACACTGTAAACATTGTTTTAGTACTTCTACACTATAAACATTGTTTTTAGTACTTCTACACTATAAACATTATTTTAGTACTGCTACACTGTAAACATTGCTTTAGTACTGCTACACTGTAAACATTATTTTAGTATTGCCAAAATGTAAACATTGTTTAAGTACTGCTACACTGTAAACATTGCTTTAGTACTGCTACACTGTAAACATTGCTTTAGTACTGCTACACTATAAACATTGCTTTAGTACTGCTACACTGTAAACATTGCTTTAGTACTGCTACACTATAAACATTATTTTAGTACTGCTACACTGTAAACATTCTTTTAGTATTGCCAAAATGTAAACATTGTTTAAGTACTGCTACACTGTAAACATTGTTTTAGTACTGCTACATTGTAAACATTGTTTTAATATTGCCACAATGTAAACATTGCTTTAGTACTGCTACACTGTAAACATTGTTTTAGTACTGCTACATTGTAAACATTGTTTTAGTATTGCCACAATGTAAACATTGTTTTAGTATTGCCACAATGTAAACATTGTTTTTAGTACTGCTACACTATAAACATTGTTTTAGTACTGCTACACTGTAAACATTGCTTTAGTATTGCTACACTGTACAATTTTCGGGACTTTTTCTTTAGAACTATTTCGAAGTTCGAACAGAAGTTGCGACACTGTTAAGCTGTTTATTATAGGTTGAAAATACTTGTTAAAATAATGCACGAAACGAGACAATTTATTTATTTCTGTTCCACTTAATGCTAAAACTTAACATTATTTAAGGAGTTATTTCTAATTCGAAATGATCAAACGGAATGGTGGTGTGTGTAAAAGGAAAGTATTCATAAGTTGAGTCATCAACCAGCGTTACAATCATTGGGTTTATCCTCAACGTATTTGCGCTTCAACTAGAGAACACGTTTTTTGCATCATTCTTCGTCGACATTTGCTTGCCCTCTCCCCTCTCAGTCTCCTTTACGTAGATCGATAACGCTTGTATTTACACTTAACAGCTACCTAATGGGAGATCTTGGATATGTCAATAAAGATCATAGCCAATTTTCGGAACGTGGTTCTAATTAAGAGTTAGGTTTTGCAGTCCTGATTTCCCCAGAGGACACTAAACCGTCGTCTGTGTTCACCGTACGGATAAGATATGGTTATGATCAGACTTGGCGTGTCAATAAGCACCGTCCGCAGCGTCCATGTTTGAGGTACTTGAAGACAATCCGCTCCAACAAATATTTGATGAAAGCTTCAGAGAGAAACTTCTGTTTGACGGGATTACGTGGAAGACACCTGGATAAACACGATTAATCAGGATCGACACTGGTGGCAGAAAAACTGTAAGTTGCCACGGTAACAACAAAACCACGAAGCTGGGTTTATCGTAAAAACTGTAATAGTTTTAACCCAAGGGATTACGTAACTTAATATGAAAAGTTTTACAAGGCTTTTCCAAGACAAACATGGTTATAACCAATCCCGTAACAGCCAAGATAAATATTGTTGAGACGAAGTATAACTGCCTCAAAATACAAACAAAAATGATTCTTCTACAAGAGTTCTTAATACTGGAGAAGATGTTTAAGTTAATTAATTAAAAATTCAGATAACAAGCAATGTTTTTAGAGCAATGTCACATTGCGCTATCTGTTGTGTCCACCGCGGAGGACCAAACCCCGGATTTTAGCGTCATAACTTCGTAAAATTACAGCTGTCCCACCGGTTGACAGGTACCTGGCATGTTAAGACTGCTAACAAATAAAATCAAATAAAAGCGATTTTTTTTTTCTGTGTTAAATTATCTAGTATTTTTTATCCCAAAGCTGCATGATGGGCTATCTTTACTTCGCGCCCAAAACAGGGATTAAACTTTAGTGTTATATGCCCTCAAGCTTGCCTCTGAACCATCATGGCGCGTGTAAGTTTTCAGTAGGATACCTTACTCTATCTGTACAGTTAGGTTGGAGTCCAGATGAAACCAGAATCGTTTTGAAATTGTTTTGATAAAATAACCTCAGTTTCACTTTAAAACTAATGTTTTAGAGTCATTAGTTTATAGTTTTAACACTCGGCTTTTGTCGGTCTTTATGATTGTTTATCACTCTGGGCTTAGGCACTGCATAATGGAGAAGACTGGAGTCGAAGCTGCAGTGAAGGGTCATGGAATCCATGTTACCCCCCCCCCCCCAGTGGCACAGCGGTATGTCTGTGGACTTACACGCTAGAAACCCGTAGTTGGCAGAACACAGATAGCCCATATTGTAGCTTGTGCTTAACTTCAACCAAACATAAATTGTAGTTTATTCATGACAGATGCAGAACTGTGGTTCATTCATGTTAGGTGCAGAACTGTGGTTCATTCATGTCAGGTGCAAAATTGAGGTTCTTTCATGTCAGGTGCAAAATTTGGGTTCATTCGGATAATTTGTTTCTAAAGTACTCAAAATATCAAATGGCAAAGGAGCCATGTGTTTGGGTTTAACTTGTCTTCCTAAAATATTATCTTATGTTTTAAATTGGTCAACAACCACAACAACAAAATGTGGTATATAATCCAAACGCAAGTCTCCATAAGTCAACTTTCTTCCACATATTTTATGCTATCAATATTTTCATCATCAGGAGAATTATCTAATGATGAAAACGTTAGTTAACTTGTAAGAGTCCAACCCAAGCAGTATTTTGATGATATTTAACAAAGCTGGAATAATTTTCTAAAAATTATTAATCATCGCTAATTTCGTTGTAGAGTCATAGAGATGAGCATTATACTTTCATCTTAGCTACTTAAGTAGTACTTAGTCCTAATTGATCCGAAGACGGAGAATTAATAGGTTTTAATTATCCAGATCATTAGTTTAGCAAGGAATACAGTAATTCATTCGTAATGTATGTTATGTAATTTTATAATAAATTTAAGCGTGATACTAGCATTAAACAAGTCGCGTGCATTTTGATGGATGGTATGATTAATCTCTCGAGAACTGGAAATATTCCTGTTTACCTTGTACAACTTTGCAAGACAATATTGTTTCCTTGAAAGCCGTCTGTTTAAGTATTGTAATACATTTATTTTCGACACGTGGGATGTTGTTAAAATATGAAGTGGTCGGATCGTAATGCATTAAGTATGGCAAATTTACAGATACAAGCAACTTTCGATGTTATGTCATATGAACACTAATAAATGAATGTACAAATTTCTTATCTTAGTTGAAATGTGAAGTGTTTGCAAATATATATATATATAACATATGTCCTGTACTTCGTTTCATCTAAAATTGGACCAATCTCTTTGTTCAAGATCAGTATTTTCGATTTCTATAGAGTATCATATATTCAATTCCAATTTCAACTCCATCTGATTTATCGTTCCTTCACTTCATAACATGAGCTGTGATTGCCATATGTTCTAATAAGGCCGATTCATTTACTATACCTACCACACTTCTCTGTTTCTTGATCACAAATTTAAAATTTCTGCACATTTATTCAATGTGAACTCGATCACTGACACAAAGAATTTTAGAAATCTCACGGGTACAAAATACAAAGTAAAAGAAGTTGATAAGTGTGAGAAAATTATTTAACTTACACTTCAGAGAGAATGTTACACTAAAATCTATGTATATTTTAATTATGTTCAATTATTTAACTTACACTTCAGAGAGAATGTTACACTAAAATCTATATATATATTTTAATTATGTTCAATTATTTAACTTACAACTCAGAGAGATTGTTACACTAAAATCTATATATATATTTTAATTATGTTCAATTATTTAACTTACAACTCAGAGAGATTGTTACTCTAAAATCTATGTATATTTTAATTATGTTCAATTATTTAACTTACAACTCAGAGAGATTGTTACACTAAAATCTATATATATATTTTAATTATGTTCAATTATTTAACTTGCAACTCAGAGAGAATGTTACACTAAAATCTATACATATTTTAATTATGTTCAATTATTTAACTTACAACTCAGAGAGATTGTTACACTAAAATCTATTTATATTTTAATTATGTTCAATT
>NW_013670337.1:68422-73958 GCF_000517525.1 Limulus polyphemus
CTGTTGACTTAGACAACGAAAGAGTGCAACATATTAGACGCTCTGTTGACTTAGACAACGAAAGAGTGCAACATATTAGACGCTTTGTTGACTTAGACAACGAAAGGGAGAGAAAGAGATTTAACTTTTTAGGTTACAGGACTTTTTCTACGAGATAAATAACGAGCATTTTAAGTAGTGATATGAAAACCTAACATAGGCTTCACTCATTTATTCTGCCTTACATGCATAACATGTTACGATGTAAACTAATACAAAACGTTGTTTCTACTGGCCGCTAGGAGGTTTTACTGGAAAACAAGTGTGAATTGATTATTTTTACAATAAAAAATTCTCAAAAAGTAACAAATATGATAATTAGTCTTCAGACAAATTAGACGAAAGTGTGAAATCCGTGGGGAACATATTTTATAAACATAAACGCAGATAGAGTGGCTCAGTTGTCCAACTGAAATCGTTGTCATCTTCTTATAGAGAGTCGCTTTGGAGAGATAACGGCCAAGCTCGTTAACTATCACTTGTCACTCGTGCTTTGTCACTTCACGAAAGTGTCACGTGTATATAACACGAAAATATCACGTGATCAAATGAGTAGCTGATTGTTTCTCAAACAAACCGAGTAACGTCACGTGACACTAAATACTCGAGATGTTGCCAAGAGATTGTGGAAACGATCGCCATGACATATTATTTCATGCGGATGATGTAACTTATGTCTAAAATGTAGTACAAATAAGTATAAAGTTACTTGGTGCCGTTAAACCTCTCATACTAATTATATATATGTATATATATAATATGGTCCGCGCGCAGTTCTATTGTAGCGTGGTGGACCGTAGTTCCGACGTCCCGTTGTTCGCACCTATTTACCGCCAAAAAATAAATGAATAGCGCTCCGCACTTAGGGGTTGTGAGTGCGTTATAAGAGTGATGGTCAAAATCCACTGTTTGTTTAGTTTTCTATACGTAATAAGTAGCACGATTGTGCTTTCAACATCAAAACTACAACAGCGAGTATTCATATTTTATACAGAAGTCCTGATTGGATAATAAGATACCAATAGTGTTCTGCGTTACATTTTAATCTCGAACAAAACATCAAAACTTTTTATTATTATTAAAGTAAACACGCGAGTATTCATATTTTATACAGAAGTCCTGATTGGATAATAAGATACCAATAGTGTTCTGCGTTACATTTTAATCTCGAACAAAACATCAAAACTTTTTTTTTATTATTAAAGTAAACACGCGAGTCATTTTTCCCATTCATTATTCAACTTAAGCCAACAATGTCATCTCGTGTTTGGATATTTCGCAGGAACATGTGGTGTAAGTTTGTAGTGAAAAGTCATGCAAGTTTGCCAAGGTACTTGTCTTAACACAGTTTCTTGCCTTTTGGCTCTATTTCAAATTTCCCTGGAGACCTAACGTAAGTAATAACTTCAACTTTCACGATGTCTTCTGCATCATGAAGTAGGCTCTCGAGGGAGTTTTCTTTTCACGTAATGGTAACACAAGTTAGTCAGTTAGTGAGCTAGCAACTAAAGCGGACCAAAGCATAACACACCGAAAATGATATGTGACAGCACGCGCTATCGTGAGCATTCTTGTCGACTAATAATCATGAACGCTAGATTCATAATTCAAATTTAATTTGGACATTTTTTTTTTAAATTTATAAAATACACATTCTTTTTTTTTTCAGTAAACAATTCGAGAAAACGAAACGTTACCTGAGGCCATTTTTAAAAAATTAGTATCTAAGCAAAAGCCTCACGGCTATATATCGATATATCGGACGTTTCGGAATTTGCAAATTCCATCATCGGCGACCTACAATGGAAGCAAACTTAAACTGTGATACGTAATACAGGAACAGAAATTTACATAGAATAAGTTTAAATAGAAGTTATAATCTACAATTTAGACCAATTGGATTTTAATTTAAAATTGGGTGGAAAAGGAAAATTATAAGTCAAATCACGATAGCTGGAAGGAATTCATTTATGATTGGATAAAAAAAAAATTAACGTGAATGTTCAAAATAAAAACACTCCTCCTAATCAACCTTTATCACATTTAAGGTCAACAATTCTAATTATTATTTTTCGCAGTTAGAAGTCAAAATCAAATAATTGACTAACAAGGAAGTATTATAACAACAATGGCAGATTCTAATGAAAAATGGTGGATAAAAACTGATTCGGTATTTCTTTCTTCCATGTAATCAATAAACAAATAAGTTTGCTCTCCACTCCAGCCCTTCCAGACACAATCAGAAGGGTCGTATCAGTTACTTTTCCTGAAAGTATAGTTACATCCTAATGGTTTGTATTCCATTATAACCTCTAATCACGCGTATATATAAATGTACCCGTGTATTTCACTATCCTGCAATAAATACGTTCTGTATTGTATTATCAACTATTAAATAGCATTTATCTATTGTTATTCTGTGGCTTTACTCAACCACAAAGCCCCCCCCCCCACCACACACACAGTGGCTCAGCCGTAAGTTTGAAAGGTTTCACCGCTAAAAACCGGGTTTCGATACCGTTGTGGAGACACGGTACAGATAATCCACTATATAGTTTTGTGTTCAACACCAACAAACAAACAGAACCCTACCACCTAGGATGCGACGTCTTGGCGTAAGATGTGTCACATTTTTTCATTTACTGAAATGGCATTAATTTAGAACAATTACGTGCTGTGAAATCACTACCGACTCGATACTTAATTACTGTAGTTTGTTTATTTGGAACGTTAGCGCAATGGTACACGAAAGTGGAAGTTCTCTTGTACATGAGGATAACCTGGCATAATAGGAAGAATATCTGATACATGTGGGTTATATTGTACATGAGGATAATCTGGTACAATAGGAAAATATATGATACATGTAGGTTATATTGCACATGAGGATAATCTGGTACAATAGGAAAAATATATGATACATGTAGGTTATATTGTACATGAGGATAATCTGATACAATAGGAAAAATATCTGATACATGTAGGTTATATTTTACATGAGGATAATCTGGTACAATAGGAAGAATATCTGATACATGTGGGTTATATTGTACATGAGGATAATCTGGTACAATAGGAAAAATATATGATACATGTAGGTTATATTGTACATGAGGATAACCTGGCATAATAGGAAGAATATCTGATACATGTAGGTTATATTGTACATGAGGATAATTTGGTACAATAGGAAAATATTTTATATGTGAAGGTTATCTGGTACACGAGGGTTATGTTCATGTATCCGTCCATAATTTTGAACTGATAGACTAGAGGAAAGGCAACTTTTCAATAGCACCAACCGTCAACTCTTGAACTTTTATCAACTTTTGTCTGACAGACACATTTATACAAGGGGCGGGGAGCGTTTTTATGGCATTGGGATGCGACTCATAAACCACTGAAATATATATTAAAAGCGAATCTGACATAAACCTAGACCGATAGAATCTAGCTATGACGGTTTTAGAAATATCATGAGTTATATTGTAATGTGGTATAATCTGTTAAGAACTATGTACCCTACAGGCAGTTTGATCGCAGAGGTTCTGAGGAAGTAGCAAGACAGAAGACAGATGTGGGTGTTAAAGATGGCGAACTAAAGTAACAAACAAGATATAAAAGTTACAATAAAACTTGAAAACAATATCCAAGTATACCCAGAGATAGAACAAGACTGGAAGAAAAACACGCTCATAGAAGACTCATTCTATCACCAATCAAATACAGTAGCCCACTTACAGGGCCGCGCTGGAACTCAGGTGGTGTAACTCGAGAGCGCTTCTTCTTTATCTGCCCTTGGCGAATATAAGCAGGGCAAACATGAATGGGTTAATGTCACTAACAGAACTCTGTATACTTGCCCTTCCAATCAAGTTACAGCCCCGAGAAAGCTCTTGACAAATCGATCACTGTTGTTATGATCTCCATAGCTAAACTTGGCATTAAGAAAGAACAACATTCTGGATATATTGATATTTATGTGTAAATTATATGATAAATAATAATATCTTCCAAACCCAATGAGCTAAGTATTTATAGCGAAACTGGCCATCAGTATAGTTAATTTAATGTACTTATCTTACGTTTCTATCTGTAAAGATCAGAATGCATTGTTTCATCAGTTGGGTACCATCGATGTTAACGATATTTTCGGCCGTAAACCCAATAATATCTCACAAGGTTCAGCCAGCTTAAGAGATTTAGGTTAGTCTTAAAACCATACATTAAGCCAACAATGTAAAATAATCTTTACACTACAAGTTTAACAATTAACAACAACATGAAATACAATAAACGTAATTATATTCGATATAATAAATAGTATACCAATATTACTAATGAAACAATAAATAACAAAATGGCGCACCTTAGTTAGAGAACCCATAAACACTAGTTCCCGTCTTAATCCATAGTCACTAATGTACATTTCTTTGGAAACTGGCTCTACCTCTAACAACCTTGTTAAGTGTGACAATTAATGCCAGATATTTTGTAAAAGGCTTGTTGGTTTGAATGCATCTGATTACTCATGGTACATACAGAAAACAATGCCCAAGAAGACACAAAATAATAAAATGATATAATACCTGACCTGACCTTTATGACATAACAAGGCTAAACGTAATAAGAAGAAAATAACTATCCAAACATAACATAAATAAAAACGTTTACAACATATCTTTATATTCTTCTCTGTCCCCACTCAACAATCCGCTAAAATTATACAATAATAATTACAATTAATAATAAATAGTCTTACTTATGAGTAACGGGCTAGCTACAAAATCTTTTGTGGTCACTCTGCCCTAGGTCATCAATTGGGCAGCCTCGCTGCTTGTGGCGTTTTCAGTCTTTAATAAAATATTAACTATATTAAGATGAAGTTGTAACATCAGGCATCATTCTCCAAAAACCAAGTTATCTGCCCTCTGTCTACCAGAGATAATTGAGCCCCGGATTTAAGTGTTATAAGTCCATAAACTTACAGCTGACCCACGAGGGGTTGTTTGCTTGTTATTAAGAACAAAGCTGCACAATGGACTATCTGTGCTCTACCCACCACGGGTATCGACACCCGAGTTTTAGCATTGTGAGCCACTCCGGTAGTCCCACTGGAGGGTTGTGAAAAGTTTATGAAAAATCTCTGGACGTTAAACATACGACATAAAATAACTATAAACAAATTAGCAAATGATTGTGGAATATATTTTTACTGCATTTACTTTTCCGGAGTTAAGGTAGTTAAAATCTTAAATTTCAAATATGAATACATGGTAATTTTCTAAATAGTTGTGCTACAGAAAGTATAAAGACAAAGTATAGTAAATGAGATTTATCTACCGTCAGGAAAAAAAAATCCAAATATTTGAAAAAATTTTCTTCGTTTAATTAACTTCAATTCTGTAAAAAAAAAAAAAAAAAAAAAAAAAAAAACTCGTTTGATCGTTTGACTCAAGAAGATAAGAAAAATCAACGTGATTTCCAAAACAAAATT
>NW_013670337.1:74881-76678 GCF_000517525.1 Limulus polyphemus
GGCCAAGAGTTGGCGGTGGGTGGTGATAGACTGGCTGCCTTACCTCTAGTCTTACACTGCTAAATTAGGGACGGCTAGCGCAGATAGCCCTCGTGTAGCTTTGCGCGAAATTCAAAACAAGCAAACAAAGTTCCTTTCTTGCTTAGATTACATTATTATTATTATACACTACAACCCTCCCAGTGGCACAGTTGTATGTTTGCGAACTTACAACGTTAGAAACCGGGTTTCCATTCCCGTGGCGAGTAGAGCACCGATAGCCCATTGTGTAGCTTTGTGCTTAACTACAAACAAACACTACAATATATAATTATTTTTTAACATAACCGCTGTATACTAACCGTTAATGTCCGTTTTATAATACCTCTCACAAAAAAGACAACTCAATTTTATTCTTCTTATTGTATGTTTGTTACCGCCATTTCTAATTTTTAACAGATGAACAGGGGGAAGGTAACGGGACGATAGGACACGCCGCCAACTCTTGGGCTACTCTTTTTACTAACAAATAGTGGGATTGACCGTCACGACATGATGCCCCCACAGGTGAAAGGATAAGCACATTCGACGTAGAATTTCGACCCCGTGACCTGCAGATAGCGAGTTTAGAGCCCTAACTACCAAGCCAGTCTAGGCCTAATCTCTTGAAGTAACAGTTAAATACACACGTTTTTTCCCCGATAAAAATAAAAATAAAATTCTTTTTAGTAATAAGAATTAAGCAGCTTTTGTTCTATTAGTATGTGCTAAGACAAATATTACGTCATTTCAGGGTGAAACTGAGCTATTTTCTAATACACTGCATATAGACATCCATCTAAACTTTGTTTTATAAAATAAAATAACAACGATCTGGACACTTTTTCATTTTCCTTGTTTATATTTAGCGCAAGTTCGCATTTGGATTTTTGCTTTGTAAGTTCAGAAACTTACCACTGACACACCAGGGGGCAACTTTTCCATAGGAAATTGATTGTGTAAAATACGTTTCACATTATCAAAGCTGAACTTTAAAACAAGATTTTTAGAATAGGCTATATGAATGCATATCTTCAGTTATATCATATAAAATCAAACGCGATGTTATATATATAAAAACATACAATTGCATTACATATAAAAAATATTCCGAATATTTGTCTACACTGTGAAAAAGTTTGAAAACTGCTGTAATAGGCCTTGACTATTACATATATATATATATATTACATAGAAATGTATATAAATTACATATAAATATATACAAGTTACATTGAAACATATATGAATTACATAGAAATGTAACATACTGATATGAGAAACATCAAGTTAATATCTTAAACGCTCGTAGATTTACTATGATGTTTATGGATTCAGTAGCAGCTGTTTATCTTACAGTATGAAATATATTATTTACACACTGTCCAATCAAGACAACATTGAATAGTCTTAGTTCCAGAAAGACTAACTAAAAAGAATGAGTGAAAACGTATCGTTCCTAAATCTTGTATAACATAATACATTGATTTCCAACTCAACTAAATGTTGATTTTCTCTTGTTCTTACAAGTTAATTATCACTTTAAATAACTGAGTAAGCACGAAAATTCTACAGCCTGATAAGAGTAATAGGTAACTGTAACTTTAAAAAACAAAAAACAACAACTTATAATTGTATTTTCTCAACGAAACGCTAAGAGTTAATAATAATTAATTAAGAAACACGGGAAAATTATAAATTATCATGTAAGGAAATAGAATTACTTTACTGCCACAGAAAGAAACTCATTTTTTTTTTCTGTGATAAAACTACTTAAAC
>NW_013670337.1:76879-78840 GCF_000517525.1 Limulus polyphemus
CCATCGAATAGTGGGATTGACCGTCACATTATAACGCCCCCAGGCTGAAAGGGCGAGCATGTTTGGTGTGACGGGGATTCGAACCCACGACCCTCAGATTGCGAGTCGAGCGCCTTATCCAACTGGCCATGCCGGGCCTATCGTACTTTGTAACCCTGATAAGGTCAAGAAATCACTTCACATTAAACACTTCTCTATTTTCATAATTTATCAGGCTCTTTGGAACAGATTTGTATGGAACAAAGTCACTAAGGAAACAGTTACACAGTGTAAAGTTAAATCATTTGTAACCCTGATAAGGTCAAGAAATCACTTCACATTAAACACTTCTCTATTTTCATAATTTATCAGGCTCTTTGGAACAGATTTGTATGGAACAAAGTCACTAAGGAAACAGTTACACAGTGTAAAGTTAAATCATTTGCTAAAACCCTTTCACTCGTTAAATTATTTATATTTTATACTTGAAATAAAAATCATGTTGTTCAACAAAAGCAACCTTTCACGGTTCTTTGATTTTCTAGAATTTTTTTACAAAATCTAATGTGTTCGTTGTTGCTTGTGTTACACAGAATGAAAGGAAAGACTATCCACGTGTTACTGGTGAAATCCTTTAAGCAGAAAACTTAAGTCATTTACGCCTTTCTTTCTCTTTACAAAGAGAGAGTCTTGTGGGTTGTAATCAAGTCATTGGAAAGGAAGCTTTAACAATGGCTGTTTAATCAAACGGCCCAATTAACCGAGCCGTTAGGCCAGAAATGTGCACCGGGCTCATTACTTTCTCCATTACCCGTCATAAAAAGAATCGATTAGTTGAAACTTCGAGCAAAGAAGGCTTAATTACAGTATAAAGGTCGTGTTAGAGCTTGGGTAGACAGTTGGCCTTGTTTCGTCAATGTGTAATTAGACTAGTATAACGACCGAGCAGTCTCGTGTATCACCACTCTGCCCAATCCTTCTCTCTGTTCAGAGAGTTGCCTGAAGATAGCCCTGAACGTCGTTCACATCCGAGATTTACTGAAATCTAAACAATCAAAAGAAAGACATCTCATTATCTCTTTGTTCGACACTATAGTTATAAACACTGATTTTTGTGTTAATCTCAGGAAGTTCCTCTATTATTATCAAGTTTTACAGCACAAGAATAAGTCGAATACGTTATAGCCTTAAAGTGCCTAAATCTTTTAGATTGTCTCTCGTCTAGAACTAAACAACAAAAGAAAGACATCTCATTATCTCTTTGTTCGACACTATAGTTATAAACACTGATTTTTAATGTTAATCTTAGGAAGTTCCTCTATTATTATCAAGTTTTACAGCACAAGATAACAATACATTTAATAGATTCCTTGAAGGTGTCGAATAAGTTATAGCCTTAAAGTGCCTAAATCTTTTAGATTGTCTCTCGTCTAGAACTAAACAACAAAAGCAGCTTTTGGAGATGTTTGTTCGATCTGCCAAATCCTTATGTCATTAATCCGATTTGTTTTTCCATCGACACAGGAATAAAAGAAAGGTAAAGCTTGTGTATTTGTCACTGGTCACTGAATTAGAGCAGTTCCAGGAATTTCATTTCTCATCAGTAACCCTGAAGAAGACAAAGAACATGGCTCTTGTAGCTAGTAACCCTGAAGAAGACAAATAACATGGCTCTTGTAGCTAGTAACCCCGAAGAAGACAAAGAACATGGCTCTTGTAGCTAGTAATCCTGAAGAAGACAAAGAACAAGGTTCTTGTAGCTAGTAACCCTGAAGAAGACACAGAACAAGGTTCTTGTAGCTACTAACCCTGAAGAAGACAAAGAAAATGGCTCTTGTAGCTAGTAACCCTGAAGAAGACAAAGAACAAGGTTCTTGTAGCTAGTAATCCTGAAGAAGACAAAGAACAAGGTTCTTGTAGCTAGTAACCCTGAAGAAGACACAGAACAAGGTTCTTGTAGCTAGTAACCCTGAAGAAGACAC
>NW_013670337.1:79109-82896 GCF_000517525.1 Limulus polyphemus
TAAAGAAGACAAAGAAAATGGCTCTTGTAGCTAGTAACCCTGAAGAAGACAAAGAACATGGCTCTTGTAGCTAGTAACCCTGAAGAAGACAAAGAACAAGGTTCTTGTAGCTAGTGACCCTAAAGAAGACAAAGAACAAGGTTCTTGTAGCTAGTAACCCTGAAGAAGACAAAGAACATGGCTCTTGTAGCTAGTAACCCTGAAGAAGACAAAGAACAAGGTTCTTGTAGCTAGTGACCCTAAAGAAGACAAAGAAAATGGCTCTTGTAACTAGTAACCCCGAAGAAGACAAAGAACATGGCTCTTGTAGCTAGTAACCCTGAAGAAGACAAAGAACAAGGTTCTTGTTACTAGTAACCTTGAAGAAGACAAAGAACAAGGTTCTTGTTACTAGTAACCTTGAAGAAGACAAAGAACAAGACTCTTGTAACTAATAACACTAAAGAAGACAAAGAACAAGGTTATTGTTACTAGTAACCCTGAAGAAGACAAAGAACAAAGCTCTTGTAGCTATAACTGTAATGTGTGTACGGTGTTTGGGTTTGATATTGATATCGATATACGAAGAATGAATTAGTAGCATTAATGCTACATATTCATAAAATGATAACAAAATAGGTTAATTGTGGTAAATAAAGGCCAACTGAAACATCGAACTCATGAAATACAAAACGTAAGAAAATGGAATTTAATCGACAGTCAAGATACAAGATTTCGGTTGTAAATGGAAAACGTTACAATTCGTTTACTCATTGAAAGTGTTAGAAATACTTAAACGTAAACAAGTAAACTCTGACTAGAATTCACATCCAGCGGACAACGACTGCCGGGTTGGATAAACTTTTCTTAATTTCCTGTCCAAATTGACGTTCTTCCTGATGGTCAAAACGTGATACGACTACAAGCTTCTCAGTCAACAGTATATTAAAGTAGAGAGCCCGGAGAGTTGGCGGACTGTATAGATTACAGACGACGTTCTCGAGAGAGGTCCACATAATATGAGGACTGGTGAACTATGTCATGGAACGAATCAAAAGCGAAAACGTTAGAGTGGTTAGATGGGACCATAGACTATAAATATAAAAACTGGTAATGAGTAGTTGGAGAGTTCAAAAAGAAAACTGAAGTACGGTTCTTAAACAAGAAAAAAAAACAGCATTCAGTACAAGTTGGTATAAACACAGAAACAACGAACATCGTAAGTGATTCATTGTTAAAAATAAATAATTCATGTTAATAAAGACAGTTAAGGTTGATAATAAAAGTATTAAACACGAATCATTGTGGATCCTTAAAACTCTTCTGCTTTAGCTGGCTATACACAACTGAATGTGGTTAAATGTAGAAATAAAAGAAAGTTCTAGATAACGGTTGTACAACAAAGATCATCTCTATATTTTTTTCTGTTTGTGTAAAATCATCTATAGTCCATTTAACCCTAAAAACGTAATTTAAATAAACACACTAAACTAAGTAGAAGACGTAGAATTTTTGTTGTTGTTAAGCACAAAGCTATACAATGGGCTATCTGTGCTGTGCCCATCACATGGAGACGATATTTTTTGCCATATGCTAGGGCAAGGTTTGGCAATAACTTTGTTTTCCAGGATGACAATGTCACTGCCCACAGTGTGCGTATTGTACAGGATTATCTTGACCAGCAGGACGTTACAAGATTGCCATGGCCAGAAAAGTCTCCAGATTGTAACCCCATTGAGAACTGAGCCGGAAAATTGTTAACCACAACTCTAAAACAGCTACTGTAGCTATGTTGTAGCGCCTTCTAATGACAATTTAGGATAAAGTCACGGTGTATTACATCAATAACCTCATCGACAGCATTTATGTTGCCTTGCGGAGGTTATTAGAGAACGAGGAGGACCAACCAAGTACTTAATTTTTAACATGAACTGATATAAGGTTACAGATACTATTTATAATGATGTGATGTTATATGTTTGTCATTATATATGTTTCGGTAAGTTATTATTGTAACAGATGTCCATAGAACCTGTTTCATTATACAAATTACATATGTAGTGTTTAATATAACATGCATTTCTCAGTTTGACAGTGCTAAGTGTGTTTATATTCCATCTCAGTAATAATGATCTTATTTGTTACAAAATATTCAAACATTTCGGCCAAGATTGTATGTTTTATCTGTGTATAAAGAGCGTGTAGTTAAATTTCGTACATAACCTAATTTACATGAATATACATATGTATTCAAGCCCATATCTTTGTAGAGTAGATGCTCTTGAATTATTTTTATGGAAAAAATAATAATTTTGTAATATTTTTAAAGTTTTAGTAAAATGGTTGCATTTTGTTGTTATGACAGTTTATATTTTCTTGTAACAAGCAGTTCTTATTTTTTCCACCTTATAATATTGATGTATATTAATATTTAGACGTTTGTGTTGAGAGGTATTTTAAAGTCTGCATTCATAATTATATACATAAGGTTCAAGTCAATATCTCTTGAAATGTTTTCTAGAATATTTCAAAGTTCCTTTGATTTAGAGTGTCATCTCAACAGCGTGCAGGATTGTGGCCTATGGTTCCGAATGTTATGTCCATTGTAGATTTGGATACCAGTTGTAAATTGGATCAGACCCTCCAGAGGCGTTGTATTTTGATCCATAACGCCCTTCGCTTAAGAACTATTTGCCCTGTTTATTTGTACCAAAGTATTAAAGTACGTCAAAGAGATCGATATCATCACTCAAGCAAAGTGGTTCCCACACTCTCAGAGCACAAACACATTTTAGAGCAATCTGAGTTTCATATCTATAGCGGCAAATCTCATTAATCAAAATAACTACCTATTAAGTGCATGTAATGATTCGTTCTCAAAAGGTTGCGCTGATAGAAGACACTTAACATTTTGTATCGTGATATACTTCAAGACAACCGTCGTATCTTGTGTATCTCGGGTTTACTGGGGGGGGCATCGCAAAGGCTTTTCAGTTTCACGTGTTATTCCAACCGCGTAACGCGGTCTTATAAGAGATGTTTGATATCACTTAACATTTTGTGCAAGACTATCGTCATATTCAGATTTACTGGGTTTGTTTGTTTGTAATTAGGCATATCTGCTGTGCTCTGCCCACTACTTGGGGGGGGGGGGGGGTTTACTGGAAAACATCGTAAAGATTTTTCAGTTTCACCTGTTATTCCAACCGTGTAACGCGGTCTTATAAGAGACGTATGCTATCACATATAATATACATTCAAAAATATACAACTATACGTTGGGTGAAATACAATATATCCTCTAGTTATAACACTCTGAATATGTGTTAGAATACACGTTCTAAGCCCGCAACCTACTATACGTATTGCGTTAGATACAACTCCAAGTTCTATAACGCTATAACACCTTGTATACAGATTGTCTTTACTTAACACATACTGTTGTTATATCCTGTAGTTCATAGTCAACAGGAAAACTACCGTCATACCCCACAGTCAGTATTTGACATATATACTGTTGTTATATCCTATAGTTCACAGTCAACAGGAAAATTACCGTCATACTCCACAGTCTGTATTTGACACATACACTGTTGTTATATCCTATAGTTCACAGTCAACAGGAAAACTACCGTCATACTCCACAGTCAGTATTTAACAAATACATTGTTGTTATATCCTATAGTTCACAGTCAACAGGAAAACTACCGTCATACTCCACAGTCAGTATTTAACAAATACATTGTTGTTATATCCTATAGTTCACAGTCAACAGGAAAACTACCGTCATACTCCACAGTCAGTATTT
>NW_013670337.1:83452-85995 GCF_000517525.1 Limulus polyphemus
CATTTACTCAAACTGACTCACGTACTGTTTAACATTATCGAAGTTACTTCATTTACTCCAACTGATTGAGATACTGTTTAACATTATGAAAGTTGCTTCATTTTTTCTACTGATTGAGATACTGTTTAACATTATGAAAGTTACTTCATTTACTCCAACTGATTGAGATACTGTTTAACATTATGAAAGTTACTTCATTTACTCAAACTGACTCACGTACTGTTTAATATTATGAAAGTTGCTTCATTTTTTCAACTGATTCACGTACTGTTCAACATTATGAAAGTTACTTCATTTCCAATTATGCCAGATGAGTAAACGGACATTGTTGTAATAATACGACGTATTGTTGAGAAGGTATAGTAGACATATGCTTCCAAGTAGATTAACAGTGAATAAATGACGTTTATATAAAATGATTAGGTCTTATATCTGTTTTATTGTAAATTCAACAACTTGGGCAGAGCTTTGAACTTTTAGAAATAACAGTCTCTGCGTTTAAAATGAACTTAAATATGAAAATATTTCCATATTTTATAAATGCATACCTAAATACTAATGACAGAGTTTCTTATAGATTAGGTCACTTTGATAAATAGACTGAGTAACAGTATAATACTCTATGAATCTTTGAAGTGATTAGATATTCTAAATTCCTATCATTATTGTCATGGATGGAAGCATCCGGAAGTATAAAATGTGACTAGTGAATCTGTAATTGAAATGTTTGCCAAATCTCTATTAGTACTCTTTAAAATGTTCTTTGGATAAATTATTTTGTCAAATGATCTAGTTACTTATACCGCATGATTTGAAAAGAGTTCTCAAAATACACCTTGATTTTTTGGGAGAGCTGTATTTTCTGGTTTCTCTTTTTTATTGTTATTATTAGATGATATTAAGTTATCAAACGTTTCAGAATTGCTCCCCAGTGGCACAGCGGAATGTCTGCAGACTTACAACGCTAGAAACTAGGTTTCGATACTCGTGGTGGGCAGAGCACGGGTGGCCTTTTGGGTAGCTTTGTACTTAAATACAAACAAAGAAATTAACTCGTTTTAGAATTACCTTAGCTGTTCAATTATAAAATAAAGAAAAATCTACGGGGGGTGTTTAGAAAAAATTTAATTGGCACAATGTTACAATGCACTTTAGGGTCGTGGGTGCGCTGTACGAGTGATAATTTACACCAACTATTTAGTTAGACAAATAAAGCTGTCAATTGGTGTTGTTGACTAGCTGTCTTCCTTCTAGCCTATCAGCTCCAAATTAAGGGCTATGGCCACCTAGCCCTTGTGGAGCTCTGCGCGAAAATCTTAAAACAAGCATATTCCCTTATAGCAGATACTGAGGTGGAAGGCGTGTGGTGGTAATAAGTCAGTATCCATCCACGGTCACAAAATAGTCTACTGTAATTGTTCTGCCGCGACTGTAATCCAAAAGCTAGTTTCCACTTGATTCAGTATATCCTGAGTTTTCATATCATGAGTTTTAAACGGTGCATGAAATAAAACTGTTTTTTTTACTTGTACTTGTCGTTCTTCATTAATGTTAAAAAGAAATCTCACAGAAAACTGTTTTCTTCACTTAATCGATAAATAATAAAATTATTAACAAGCTTACGTAAAGATCCGCCTTATAATTAAACACTCTACTGTTATGGAGTCTATATATATTGGATAATTGATTACCGGCCTTGGGTAATATCCAACACCTGCTGCTAAACGTGGTGATAAATTTTAACCGTTTGTTTGGAAACTATCGGTAGTAAACATTGTTTGGACACTAACAGTAGTAAACATTGTTTGGAAACTATCTGTAGTAAACATTGTTTGGACACTAACAGTAGTAAACATTGTTGAGAAATGAACGGTATTAAAATGTCTTATATACTCTAATATACAATACAGATATTATATAATGATCTTAAAAATTGTTTAGAAAAGAACGGTATTAAAATGTCTTTTATACACCAATGTACACTAAAAAAAAGTTAATAATGGTATTAAACCTTGTTTAGAAATGAACGGTAGTAAACATTGTTCGGAAATAAACGGTCGTAAGAGTTGTTTGAAATCAAATGGTAGAGACGAAACAGAAATAATGTCTTCATGAGAAGGTGGTATTTATAATGAGGAGAATTAGTAACAGTGACATCAATGACGTTCACAAAAACTCTTGTTACATTATTACCTTTACAAAAGTTTCTAATGTTCTTCTCACCTGTTGAAAGTAACTCCATTAGTGAACACGTTCATCAACATCCATCCTGTGGCCCATTGAAAGTGATTAGATTAGTGGACACGTTCATCAACATCCATCCTGTGGCCTATTGAAAGTGATTACATTAGTAGACACGTTCATCAACATCCATCCTGTGGCCTATTGAAAGTCATTACATTAGTGGACACGTTTCATCAACATCCATCCTGTGGCCTATTGAAAGTGATTACATTAGTGGACACGTTCATCAACATCTACCCTGTGGCCTATTGAAAGTGATTACATTAGTGGACACGTTCATCAACATCTACCCTGTGGCC
>NW_013670338.1:0-2524 GCF_000517525.1 Limulus polyphemus
GTTTGCCATCAGGTGCTACAAGTGACAATCGTATCCCAAATGGCTAGGCTATACAACATTGGATCAACAACTGATTCATGAAATACGTTTTTGGCTAGCTTATTTTCCTGCAGTGTAATTTTATGGGTGAATATAACTTAGCCCAAGATACGGTTTTGTTAGTTAAGGTAGTATAATTATCTAGATCATAATGTGGATATTTTTAACCACTTTTTTTTTAATTTTAAGACTTTTGACGTTTGGAAGGGTTGACATTATTGTTACAGTCAGGAAATGTTTGAGTTTGTTTCGAAGTGATAAAACGTTATTTGACTTGATAAAAAAAAAATGCCAAACTGTAAGACTGAGTATATGAAACTCTTCTTCAAGCTTATTGTTTCGTTTGAATCACCTGTTGCTTGGAGTTAATCTTTAACCGACATTTGTTCCGTAAAAATACACACCCAAAGACAAGATTACAAAACATATTTTTCCATTAATGAGAAAAGAATAACTTACCTTTGCAGAAACTAAAAGAGGTTGTCAAATACAGCACTGTTGGGGACTCAACTTGGCTCTCTCCCGACTGTTGGCTTCGCTGCTAGTCTTCTCTACCAGACGATAACGCGGGTGCTGCAGAAATAGCGCGAAACAGACAAACGTAACAATCACGTTCGACCAACCACGTACCGAGCCGCCACGCGCGTGATTTCGAGCATGCAGTATGCGCATGAGGTGAAAGAATTTATAAAAACAACTAATGGAACATCAGAAATAATGAATCAACTCGTGTAATTCACCCCCACCCCTCACTATTCTGGTCAAAATAACAATAAAAATCTGTAGCTATCACTATGGAAACACGATTTCAACAGAATTATTCGCATCATGTATTTCTATCAATGAATTTCGTTTTGATCAGTTTATACTTGTCTACGAAACAATAAAAGGGTACTGCTGATTGGCTGGATTTCTACATACGTCATTCGCTGTTTAAGATCGATACCTTTAAGACAAGTATAACATCCACTTCCTTTGGCATTTAACAAGCTTGTGGTGCAACGAAATTCACGTGATTGAGAGAAAACATTGTTACGGGAAGAGGGACGTTTGAAACACAAAAAGTTCCCGCAAGAAATTTGATAAAACATTTGCTTTTCAACTTCAGTTGGGCTATAAAACTTGTTAAAACGGTTTTAATTCAACGTTTTGATATAAAAAGTAATAATGATTACTTTCTAAGTTTGTTTTTTCAGTAAGGGTCGCGGGTTCGAATCCCCTTCACACCAAACATGCTCGCCCTTTCAGCCGTGGGGGCGTTATAATGTTACGGTCAATCCCACTATTCGTTGGTAAAAGAGTAGCCCAAGAGTTGGCGGTGGGTGGTGGTGATGACTAGCTGCCTTCCCTCTAATCTTACAGTGCTAAATTAGGGACGGCTAGCGCGGATAGCCCTCGTGTAGCTTTGCGCAAAATTCAAAACAAACAAACAAACAATAACTTGTTTGAGTCTGTTTTGGAATTCTACTATTCAGACGACGACACATTGGTGTATATAATTACCCCCCCCCCCACTAGACACACACACACAGTTGTATGTATTTAATAAAAAAGTGTACGGCCAAATCCAAGTTGGTATTTTAGACGATTTCTTTGTTAAAAGAAGAAAAAAACCTACAAGGTGCTTTTGATTGATATAATACCATATTTTTGCATGTTGTTTTTCGCGCAAAGCTATTCGACGGCTATCTTTGTTAGCCGTCCATAATTTTGGAGAGATAGACGATAAGGAGGGCAACTAGTCAACACGCCAACTCTCGGGCCATCCTTTACCGACAAATAGTGGAATTAACCATCACAATATAACGCCCCCACTGCTGAAAGGACGAGAATGTTCGGAAACGGGTTTCGATCCCGTGACTAGGTGATGCCAGGCTCTCAATAGATGAAATAGTATTTCTGTAGTTTTTCTAACAACTCAAAACGTTTTAATCTAATTTTTTGCTCCAAAACAATATTTTAGTTGACTTAATAAAATGTACTGTAAAATCTATGAACATATATTAGAATTTGTTATAGAAACAATGCTTTATATCTAAACAGCTAGTTCTGATAACTCTCGCACACCCCATAGATATTTTTTTCTTGTGTACACTTGCTGTTAAGCGAAGAAGCGTGCTTTCAGGGGCCTTATGCTAACGATCTTGCGAGCATTATTTACTCATATGTTATAATAAATCCTTTCCGATATACACAATAGCAATTTAATGAAATATATTTGTACGTACTCACTCACACATATATCGATTTTTTACTGTTTGTTCATATTTAGCATTGCGATTGTGGTGACATCTTTTGACGTTTTTAGTAGCTATGCTATAGAATAATATATATTTTATTGTAAATGTAAAATATATATGATATTAGATAAGAGATGGGTGTCTACATTTATCAATGATTTCTGATACGTTCTGTACCAAATTCAGCCTGTTCTATGACGTATAAAACTCAGTTAACCGAAGGGTTCCCCATAAGGGCTGATTTT
>NW_013670338.1:3446-19163 GCF_000517525.1 Limulus polyphemus
CTCGGAAAGGATATGGTCTCCAGGGTAACAAGGTGTTCGCTGCACTTGGATGTTTGTTTCTTTCCCTGTACAATATCTCGGAAAGGATATGGTCTCCAGGGTAACAAGGTGTTCGCTGCACTTGGAGGTTTGTTTCTTTCCCTGTACAATATCTCGGAAAGGATATGGTCTCCAGGGTAACAAGGTGTTCGCTGCACTTGGAGGTTTGTTTCTTTCCCTGTACAATACCTCGGAAACGATATGGTCTCCAGGGTTCTTGGTTCTTTCTGTGTATAATTGTGGTGTCAGAAGGTGTCAAGGCTATCATATATTCATTGAGAACAAAGATCAAAGTTCAAGACTATGAAATAAGCACGAGGTCGCCTAGTGATCAGATTATAACTATTTAACAAGGGTAACTCCATAAATATCGAGAAAGAGGTGTACACTACCCCTGCTACCTTCTCTAATATTTATATTTATAAATATATAGCGTAAATTAAATTGCCTCACTAATTAGGTCAAAATTAAGATTTGACTAACTCTGCATAAAGCAAACATTAAGATTTTGCTCTGAATTTCGCGCAAAACTACACGATACCCATCTGTACTAGTCGTTGCTAATTTAGCAGTGATAGACTAGAGGGAAGGCACTAGCCACCGCCAACTTTTGGCCTAGTCTTTTACCAACAAATAGTAGGATTGACTGTTACTTTATAACGCCCCCACGGGTGATAGGACGAGCAATTCGGTGACTGGGATTCGTAGATTGCGAGTCGAGCGCCCTAACCACGAGGCCGTAAACATTAAGAGTAAATTAAACTGAATTTCATCAGTGGTTGATATAGATAATAACAGGTACTGGGAGAATCAGTATGACAGTGATGTATTTGAGGATAGGATACGCTAATTATAAACTGTATGAAACCTAATTCTAAATAAAATTATAAGTGGAAGCAAAGAATAATGCCAAACACACTGTATGTGCTAAATCCAGTGCCGACGAGGCCTTTCATCAAATACTAGAGCTCATAACTCATAAGGTAACGTTTATAACAGGTTATATTTCAAAACATTTGTTTCAAAAATGTGTTTATGTTAATTTATTATATATTTTATTACAATAGCCAATTATTGTTTACATACGTCCAGGGAGTGTTAACAATCTGTTCTCTGGTGGCTTAGCTAAAGTTCGAAACACTGGCCTGCCAGTGGCACAGCGGTATGTCTTCGGACTTACAACGCTAGAGTTCTGTGTAGCCTCAGGAAACACTCGTAAAATTTGAACTGCTATAAAAAAAATATACATTAAAGGATCCGTCACGAAGCATGAGATGGTATTTCTAAGAGAATCGAGACATCCTATTTGTTACCAATAAACAATTTCCGCTAGGTGTCGCCAGGAGAAAATGTTAAAAAAAAAGAAATAACAAGAGACTAAAGTGATTGATTTCATTTCTTTGCGAAACCACAGTACGAAAAAAACAACAACAAATCTCTAAGCGGCCTCACTAGGGGTCGCTTTGTCATGCTTAGTGCATCTTATTATTTTAGTTTATATTTTTGCTGTCGCATTAACGAAACGTCTGATATTCATATTTTAAAAATTTATGTGTTACTGAATGACTCGACACATTTCCGTTGCTACGGTTGTACATTATGAAACATAATACGCTGTAGCATGACAAGCGACCTCTAACGGTATCTCGGACTATTAAAACGAATTTCTGAGTTAAAAACGAAATACTAAAATAATTCTACCAACCTCGCATTTATACGCTAATAGACAAATAATTTTAAATTATAATTTTTATAAGATACCAGTAATGATAGCAAGAATACGTCAAAAATAGCATTGATCTCTTACGAATATTTTGTTTTGTTTGTAATTAAGCACAAAGCTACACAATGGGCTATCCGTGCTCTGCCCAACACAGGTATCGAAACCCGGTTTCTAGCATTGTAAGTCCGTAAACATATCACTGTGCCACTAGGGAGCGAATATTTGGGAGTAACTTTGATTTTTAGTATTTAAGTTCGCAACTCCTCTAGTGAACATTTTCATCAACCAGCTTATCGATTTTATAATTTTAGGAGGAGTTCAGCTGAAACAAGCAACAGTTGACCACACAGCGGTTAATTACATGCCTTAGAAAAACTTTTTTACTTAAATATATTCGAAAATTACCAAAATTACGAGGATAAAAACTATACAAAATTAAAAAACTAATTTTGTTCGAGTATAAGAATATTAAAAAATCTATATTTTTGTAGCACATAGGCTGGCCCAAAATTATATACCCATTCAGTATCATTGTGCATTTCATTATCAGAACAATAGTACCAGAAAATTGTAGTATTGTTGTTATATACTGACGTCACGACAGTGATTTTCCACTTTGTCAAGTATTTCTCTTCTGTTCCATCATAAGTTATTATTCAGTTATGGAATTGTAAAGATAAGTGATGAAAACCAGGCAACATTGTTTACTTAAGTCCAAGTTACTCATCATATCGATATAAAGATACAACCAACCTACCATATAAACATGACCGCCATTTTGGAAGAAAAATATTTTATTCGTCTTTCATAAATGTGGCCCCATAGTGGCACAGCGGTATGTACGCGGACTTACAACGCTAGAATCCGGGTTTCGGTACCCGTGGTGGGCAGAGCACAGATAGCCCATTCTGTAGCTGTGTGCTTAATTACAAACAAACGCCCCCTACAGTGGCACAGCGGTATGTCTGCGGACGTACAACGCTAGAATCCGGGTTTGGATACCCGTGGTGGGCAGAGCACAGATAGCCCATTCTGTAGCTTTGTGCTTAATTACAAACAAACTCACGAATGTGCAGACTCAGAAATTAGTTTTATTTTCAGCATAAATATTTTTATTCATATCATAAGAGTACAAAAATACAACTTAATAAATTTGTTTAATTATCGTTGAGTATTTTGCTCGTCGAGGGGGGTCTCACTAGAGAACCAGTTCAACGTGTTCAGTTAAATTGAAGTTTCATATTTAAAGTCGCTGTAGTAGGTTTCTTTGTTCTTGTTGTTTTGAGACGACAATTTGTAGAATTAGTAACACCTTTTTCAGCTTTCAACTGCCCCCAGTGGCACAGCGGTATGTCTGCGGACTTACAACGCTAGAATCCGGGTTTCGGTACCCGTGGTGGGCAGAGCACAGATAGCCCTTGTGTAGCTTTGTGCTTAATTAAAAACAAACAAACAGCTTTCTACTACTGCAAATAAGATTCAAACGTCTGTGTTTCTTTTTACACCTTCAATAATCTTAAAGTTGGGGGTTGACTCTTAGCTAATATCGTGTATTTTTTACCTGCTAACAGCTCATTTTCCCATCATGCAATGGAAGAAGTTAGGGGTGTGGAAGAGGCTTAACAACAAACATAAAAGATGAAATAACCCACGAATAAGTGTACGTTAATTTGATTGTACTGAACTACACTTTAAAATTTTAACTTTATAATTTGTTTATTTGTTAAGCACAATGGACTCTCTGTGCTGTGCCCACCACGGGTATCGAAACCACGTATTTAACGTTATAAGCCTTTATACTTACCACTGAGCCACTAGGGGACTAACTTTAGAAAAAAAAAAAACGTGATTCAGCGTTAACACGAGCAACACTGGGGACTATCTTCGGACAAATCACGTGTTATCTCCTTGTTCACGTGACTACAAACCCTCGCCAAGTCGATAAGCTAAGAAATAGATAAGCAGGTAACTGCAATGCTCATAAAACTTCTTTGTGTGTGTACGTGGGGGTATGGGGATATTTAACAACTTCTAATATGTGGGGGTAGGGGGGATATTTAACAACTTCTAATATGTGGGAGTAGGGAGATATTTAACAACTTCTAAAGCAGTGCTTCTCAACCTTTTCCAATATCAATCACCCCTATAAGGTTTTTCAAAACAACTAAATAAAAATGTCATATTCTTTATTACGACTTAAATATACGTCACACTACAACTAGAAAGAATAACAATAACTAATGACCATTCACCCAGTTGATTAGCACTGTTCTAAAGACAGGCACGAGTTAATAAGAATGTCGTAAACCCCCCCTCACCCCGCATATGTTGTTGATAGAATGAATGAATAAGAATGTATTTAACTTCTTTGCTAGTTTTTACACCGTTAAGTTTAAATTTGGATTTTATGAATGAACGACACTTCTGGTTTATTTGAAGACTACGATGACAGTAAATATTTATACGAATACATACATGAACCTTACGTTAAACAATATGTATATATTCAACCTTCCACGATGTCCTCTAAACCAATGAGTGGTTCGTTCTTTCACCAACGAAGCGTAATTACGTAAACTGTTATTGGACGCTGTATATACAACCATAAAAGCGTAGCACTGGGGGGTCTATATGTGCATCATGATTTTATTGGGTGAAGTTAGCCATTTCACACAGAATATGTCAGTAATAATTAGTGAGATTAATTACAATATTAATGGTGTTTTTGTGTGTCCCTATCTTACTAGGAACCCTGTACCTAAGCATATTCATACATAAATAATTTAAAAATATGAGGGGGGCAGAACCCCATTGATAATTCTAGGGCTAAAACGAAATTTGGATTTTTTTATTTTTTTTTCAGAAGTGTTTAATGCATTTTATTTACAGCTGAATAATAGGCTACCTATTCGAACCCCGAATTTTGGCATTGTAATTCCATAAACTTACTACTGGCCTACTGAGGGACCGATGGGTTATTAAGTGCTGTACGTTTGGCAATTTATAGTAATAGTAAAGTTTCGTCTGTTTCTGGAACTGAGTCGCCAGCCAATGGTCATTTCTAAAGTCTTTATAACATTTAAAAACTATATATATACTTGTATCTTATTTTCTCGCCACAGGGGGGAACAGTTCGACTATTTTGCTCTTTTTATTTGTATTAAGGCATTTTTGCTCGTGTATCACACGTGCTTTATAATTAAATTCATTTCGGTGTCAATTAGAAAATTTTCCGAGTGTTTCAGTCCAAAGCCGCCAGTTAGTGTTAATTTTTATTGTTGATAATTGTTGATGAATTACAAAAAAAGATATTTATTAAATTATGTAGTAATAAAGGATATCTGTGCTCTGCCCACCACGGGTATCGAAACCCAGATTCTAGCGTTATAAGTCCGCAGACATACCGCTGTGCCACTGGTGAGCTAGTAATAAAAAAAATGTATTTGTTTTAAATATTGTTGTCTTTTTTTCATAAAAAGGAGAATTTCAACCCACAAAGAAAACAGTAAAGAAATAAATTTTTATTATATACAATAAATACAAAACTTGAAACATCATAAGTTGTATTATTATCAATAAAAAATTTCGTAACTTTCGTAGTAATGAAAATGATGCTCGTTAGTGGTTTATGCAATAATGTTATTAAGACATAGCAGGAGATTGTCATGACCCCCTTCTTCCTCGACAAATGATCTTAAAGTCAGTTTCAAAACACAGCATGATCTAAGTTTTTTTTCTAGCTGTCTTCCCTCTAGTCATTCACTGCTAAATTAGGGACGGCTAGCGTGAAATTCAAAACAAACCAAACCGCACATAAAAAATCTCAGTTTAAGAAAATTAACACTTCGTTATGTACAACTAAAGTAACATTCCGTTGTGTACAACTAAAGTAACATTCCGTTGTGTACAACTAATTTCATCATCATTGGAATTGCCGAGGAAGAAGATAATGTGGGAAAACAGAAATTTTTTATCGGATTATAAACAAAAAACGAACTGTTCCTTTTATTCTCAGACTGAGTATCTATAACAGTGAAAGTCAGAAATTATTTATTCTCAGATTACAAATACAAACAAAAAACGAACTGTTCCTTTACTTTCACTGTTATAGATACTCAGTCTGAGAATACAGAAATTTTATTCTCAGATTACAAATACAAACAAAAAACGAACTATTCCTTTACTTTCACTGTTATAGATACTCAGTCTGAGAATACAGAAATTATTTATTCTCAGATTACAAATACAAACAAAAAACGAACTATTCCTTTACTTTCACTGTTATAGATACTCAGTCTGAGAATGCATAATTTTTTTATAATTTTCAGATTGAAAATACAAACAAAAAACGAACTATTCCTTTACTTTCACTGTTATAGCTTCTCAGTCTGAGAATACATAATTTTTTTTTATTTTCAGATTGAAAATACAAACAAAAAACGAACTGTTCCTTTACTTTCACTGTTAAAATTATTTAGACTAAAAAATGGAAGAGTTAGAAACTAAAAAATATTTTCAACGAACACTAATTATTTCTACACACACACACACAAAATTAAAGAATAAAAAAATAATTCCCAGAATTCCCACAGTTACCTATGAAATATCTTTCAAAAAATCTCTAGGTTGGTTATCTTTTTGTGCATTTAAAATGAAAGGGCAGTTTGATTTTTTCTGTTTTTCTCCATGTTGTAGTTTCATTTTTTGTCGAGGGGAGGGAACTAAGAAGCAAGATGGGAGAATATTTAGATCATTAAATGGCTTGACTTGGTCTTCGATACGAATTGTAGTAGTATAAACAGTACATTGCTTACAATTATTATATTCATAACAACAAAGCCATGGGCATGATCTGGATTAACTTTCGGACTTCTTAAAATCATGTTATGCAAAACTGTTCCAAAGTTTGTTTGTTATTAAGCACAAAGCTACAGAAAGGACTATCTGTGCACTGCCCACCAGGGGTATCGAAACCCGGTTTCTTGCCACTGGGGGAGCGCTACTCAGGAGCTATTTGTGCATAACCGTACCTAATATGAAATTGATAGACTAAAGTGAACGCAGCTAGTCTACGGCACCCACCGCCAACACACTTCTGACACTCTTGTTTGATTGAATAATGGAATTTGACCTTCACTCTTATAACGCTCCCTCGGCTCCAGATTATGGAGCTCGTTTTTGCTACAACGGAAAACAAATTGTGAACCATCGGATTCAAAATTGGGCACGTTAAGCACTAGGCCACGCCCCGCCCCCGTTCGAAAGGACAAGAAGTGAACCAGTATTTGGATTGCTCCTGTTTTAACAAATAAACTCTTTAATAATGAGATTAGATTACCGTTCCATCAACAAACACGACCTTCTTTGAAACGTTTGTTGTAGAATTAAGTATATCAAAGTCAACCGATCATAGCGAGAAACGCACAAGAAATTGGTACAAAAACAGACGTATTTGTTGCTTGGAAAATTACAGACTCGAATAATTTATGTTTTGTCATGATTAGTTGTTTAAATCTAACAATATGTCCACCTGTGGGGATTAAAGATCTTATTACAAGATTATGTTTCGTTATAAACACAGAAATGTGTGATTTTCACAGCTGAATTCATTATGTTTTGTCAACGAAAGACAGTAATATTTTAATGTTGCTTCAGGTCTGTTTTTAACAGTACATTTACTGCCATTATCCTAATCCGAATGATAATGTAACAGGCTATGTCTATAACTATATCCTACCATGAAGGGCGTATGGCTGAAATAAAAAAACATCATTTGCAAAGTGTCTGGATTCGTCTCACGTGTCACGTGAAAGCTTGCTTACGTAATCAGGTCCTGCCAAGGTATTGAGACCAAGGTTGTTAATTATACATATCAATTTGGCCAATTATGTGTTTTTGTTTGTTTGTTTTGAATTTCGCGTAAAGCTACACGAGGGCTATCTGCGCTAGCCGTCCCTAATTTAGCAATGTAAGACTAGAGAGAAGGCAGCTAGTCATCACCACCCACCGCCAACTCTTGCGCTACTCTTTTACTAACGAATAATGGGATTGACCGTCACATTATAAAGCCCCACGGCTGAAAGGGCGATCAAGCTTGGTGTGACGAGGATTCGATCCCGCGACCCTCATACTGCGAGTCGAGCACCCTAACCACCTGGCCATGCCGGGGCCATTATGTGTTTTTATTTCAATCTGTATTATCCAATCAGAAATCATCAGACGTGGCAGACACAGAACCATAAGATCACGCTAACACCACTGTCGATATTTTAGGTGTTTAACTAGTAATGGAATTTTCAACCTAACGGCGCCTCCTGCATTCTTGAGACAAACGGCCAAGTGAGAGACCCCTAGAGTACAGGTATCCCTAACTTCGAACTAATTACCTGAAGAAAGGCGGACAGTCAGCAACACACTCTGCTTCAAGGGCTTTGTCCAGCCTTAACTGCGAAGAGTGTTTAGAGGCGTGTACTCTAGACCTTTCGATACGCAGTCCAGTACGTCAACCACTAAGCAACTTCCTGTCCTGCTTAATATATAACTGAAAATTTAAACATTTCTTTATAGGTAAAATATTTCGCATTTATATCTATTCTGGGCTATAACAGAGTCTAAATTGGCTAGATATGGCATTTCTGTATATTCTGGGCTATAACAGAGTCTAAATTGGCTTTAACTATTCACAATTTTACACTTTTAATACATTCTTATTTCAACTTATTATTTTGATCTCTGGAACACCTACGATTAAAGGGTCGTTCCCGCATTTTTCAGTGCTAAGTTCACGAAAAGAAATGATCCACTTCAGTGGCGTACAAGGCATATTATGGACCACAAGGTAAAATTCTAACATAGTACGCCCCCAATTTTATTTTATTTTTACTTTTATAGCTCGCACGAGATACAAGACGTATTCTAAATGGACGATATATTTTTTTTTAGCCAATATAAATCTACGTTTAGTGGTAAACTTCGAAAAATAAATAAATCGGGACACCTTGAATTGAGGTGAGCAGAAAGGAAAGCTTTTTTTTTTTAATTTTTACTTTACGGATTACACTAAACCCCTGTTATTACAAAACAACAACATCACTTCTAAAATATGGAATTAATATTGTTATTTCGACCTAAATTTTAATGTTTAATATGTTGATGTGCACTCGATATCTGAAACGTTCTCGCTGGTCGTAATAAAATGTGAGGCTTAACTTCACGGACCCCGTGACTATGTTGTCAATGTGTATACGTCACTGGTCCTTTTAAAACGACCGTTTTCGGTGCATCACAGTGACTTTGCGACTTCAGTTAAATCGACTACACTTTTCACAACTAGTAGACACTCATAATGAACTACATTCTTCACATCTGAGACAACTCGAGCCCCCCCCCCCCCCAAAAAAATATATTCAGTCTAAAGTCTGACATGTACAACAGTTTGCAAACGAACAGAACGAGGTTTTAGTTATGTTGATTAATTTAGGTCTCAGGTCACTAAAAGTTACAAGAAAAATGTTAAAACAAATTAACGTACGATATTTACAATATAATGACAACTAAATACTAACTGAGAACTGAAAAAGAATGGGGCAAAAGAACTGAATTTTAAATTTTAACAGACTATATTTCTATAAAATACATAACATTTAAAACTACGTTAATTATAAACGTACTTAACTCAGTTTATTTCAGAATTTCGTGCAAAAAAAAAAAAGCTACACCGAGGTTACGATCACTAATTTTAAACTGATAAACTAATCAATAGTTCCCACCGTCAACTCTTGGGCGAACAGTGGAATTTAACTGTCACTCTGATAATACATTCAAGGCCCCAAAGTGTGGAGCGCGTTTTAACGGCAACGTGGATTCATAGAGCGGGCACGCTAACCACTAGGCCACGCAAGGTCCTAATCGATTAGAAACAGATGCACGAAAAGGATGTGAAATGGAATAATTGAGCAAACCACTGAATTATAACCAGGAGCATCGTTTGTTTGCATTTATTAAAGGATTAATTAGGAACGTTTAGCTCAAGAACACCAGGGCCACAGTGTTAATCTGATTGATTCGCGATCAGAGACCATAAAATCGCGCTCCGCATTTGGGGACTTGGGTGTGTTATAAGGGAAACTTTCAAATCCCACTATTCGGTCAGAAAGCGGACACTTCAAAATTCTAGATGTCAAGCGCAGTTTGCCCTGAAATTCTGAAACAAACAAACCAACGTCATCCACATGAAAGACAGCGGTGCCCAATCATTTTACAGATTGACACTAGCGGTTTCTTTAACATTCAACTACTTTGGATTTCTACGCTTCTGAACATACATCAAATAAATCACTAAGCCCTATGTAAAAGTGACTTGAAATTGTACATTTGTAGATTGAACTTAAGAATTGAACAACTAAGAAACAGGCATTGTTTGTCACGAGCTACAAATAATAAAATATTTCTAAATACAGACGACCTTGTATGTTCTCTGACAATAACAAAATACAATGTAGAATATTAAAATGCAAAGGTTTGCACACTTTTGGAACAACGAAAATGGAAAGTAAATTGAGAGAAGGAAACACAATGGGCTATCTGTGCTCTGCTCAACACGGGTATCCAAACCCGGTTTCTAGCGTTGTAAGTCCGAAGACACGCCGCTGTACCACTGGGGGGCGGCGTCAATAGTTGTCTTGTTTGTTTGTTTGTAATTAAGCACAAAGCTACACAATGGGCTATCTGTGCTCTGCCCACCACGGGTATCGAAACCCGGATTCTAGCGTTGTAAGTCCGCAGACTTGCCGCTGTGCCGCGTCAGTAGTTAACTGCTGATTCATTATTGAACGTTATATATATATGCATATAAAGACAAACTTTAAATCAAATTCAGTTAAGATAAACCTTGCGAGAAACAGAGTTATAAAATAGTGATTTGAATAACACGATTGTGAAATTATGTGTACTTGTGCTGAGAACACGTTACGTATACTTGCAGGGCTACGGACATTACAGCCGTGACGAAGCAATTTTAACAAACAAGGCCTTTGATAACAGTCTTATATCTTATGCAGAATTATATTTTTTTGCACTAAAAGATGAGTTAACATTCTTCTTCGAAAAATTTAACGAGCGATGACGTTGGCATTAGGATTTAGTTTTAAGTAGCAATGAAAATGGCAACACAAGACAGATGGATTAAATTTCTCATTACGAAAGACTGAGGCCATGTGGTGCCATCTAATAGCTAATTTTAGTACTAGAATTGTCTGCACAGACAAATTGGGACAAAAAGGATTACTGCGAATAATTTCCTTTATTTAAAAAAAATATATGTATTATTTTGCCCCCTAGTGGCACAGCGGTATGTCTGCGGACTTACCACACTAGAATCCGGGTTTCGATACCCGTGGTGGGCGGAGCCCAGATAGCCCATTGTGTCGCTTTGTGCTTAATTACAAACAAAGAAACAATGCATTCTTTAATATTCATTAACATTTATAATTTATTACATGTTCATTCAGTTATTTCGTTTCAATTTTAAGTGGTAGATAATTAAGTCAAAAATAAAGACATTTCTGTAAATGTTATGATGTTCATACGTTTTGGAAAATGATCAATTTAAAAAGCATTAAGATAAAGAAAGAAAAAATGATACACGCGTTAAAGGTGAAAAACTAATTCACAGTTTGAGACATTTCAATAAATAAAAAGCGTGGAAGTTCGATGGGTGTTTAATTGAATAATGCAGTGCCTTTAATTTAATGACCAAATTAAATTTGAAATTAAAATAAATACGAAAAATAAACACTACTTCTTGTAATTGCTTCCGATTAATCAAGCCTTACGAATATATATATTAAGTTAGAATTTATTTAGTAAATGCCTGATATTAATGAGCAAATATCACAAACTACACGCGCTTTCTACAAGCTTTATCTCCACAAATCACTACAGACACTCATTTTTTTGTATACTTAAAAATTTTTTTTTCGATACGTTCTTATCAACGTGCGTTGCTAGGAAACGAAGCACTAATAACGGTGAACACTTTCTTGCACATTTTCTGTAGTAAAAAAAACAAAAAAAACGCATCAACAACCATCTCTGAGTTAGAAATTTGGATGCTTGATCCCACTCTCTAGTGAATAGTCATGATCGAATAAAATAAGACATGAATGAAAATAAAAGCTATATATTTATGTCAACAATAAACCAATCACATTAATCACTGTACAACCCTAAATATATATATATATATATCAAAATAGTTAGAAAACTAAAAACGTTAGAAAAATATATCATGTATTTCATCAACCACAGAACTAGAGGCACGCACGAAACAAAACCCAAACCTAATTAGTACGGCTCTGCTGTAAGAGGGTTTAGAAGAGAAATTATTACTTAAAGGTTTGATTGGTGAAATATAATTTTAGCTCTTTTTTTTTATTTAACAGGTGACGAATTAATAACGCCTTTAGGATCATCTACGTTCAGTACAAACCCCGTCTTTACAAGCTTGGCAGAGGTCGCTGTTGTGAGGGGTGCGAGGTTTCCCTTGTCGGCGGCTTCTGTGGATTGGTGGTTGATAAAAACCGTAGTAAACCTGCCCAATTCTGTTGTAAACATTGGCCAAAACCTGTGAATATATAGATATTTTCATAAGTAAGTGATTAAATTCTACTAATCAAAAAAGCACTTGAATGAGGAAAATTTTAGGTTTGAATATACGTTACGTTGACGTTTTGGTTTGTTTAATGTTGTTAAGCGTAGGGGGCTACACAATGGGGCTCTCTGTGCTGTGTCCACCCTAATTGTAGCATTACAAACCTTAAGATTTATCACTGAGAGCTACTTTTGGTGGGGTGGGAGGCTACTTTGGTTAAGCCGTAGACTTTACATGCAATTTTGTTTATGTGACTGCCTGCTGTCATGCGCAATATTGACCATGAAAAGTGGGCCTAAAAGCTTCCTAGCCTTTCTTTCATTTCAGGTACTTGGGTTTTGTTCAGTTGTACCTGCAAACTGAATGTAATGTTTATCTCCATATCTAAACGGGTTCTACTTCCTACTTCCGGTAAGACTATCTTTGCTCATTACGACAAAGCTAGGTTGATTTGTATCTTGAAAATCGGAGAATGTTCGATAGTTTGTTTGTTTTTGAATTTCGCGCAAAGCTACACGAGAGCCATCTGCACTAGCCGTCCCTAATTTAGCAGTGTAAGACTAGAGGGAAGGTAGCTAGTCATCACCACCCACCGCCAACTCTTGGACTACTCTTTTATCAACGAATAGTGGGATTGACCGTCACTTTATAACGTCCCCACGGCTGAAAGGGCGAGCATGTTTGGTGGGACGGGGATTCGAACCCGCGACCCTCAGATTGTGAGTCGAGTGCCCTAGCCGGAATTTTCGATAGACAGATAACTCGTTGTTACAAAGTGAAATTCTTCTACACCGTTTGCCAACTTGGAAGGATAACCAATATCAATTCTTAGTTTTATTCCCCGCTAGACACGTGTGTACATATTCAGATTTATACATGTAGGTCATGCGTAACCAATATATATACAATGACGTCAATAAATTTGAGTTTTAAACATATTTCTTTAAGTAAGTTGATAGCGCAAGAGCGAATTCTTTGTGTTAAAATAAAGCCAGCAGATGTCACCCAATTAACTTCACATTTCAAAACTGAAACTTAACCTTATAATCACCGATTTAAATTCTCTATAGCTCTGCACATCCAACCAAAGTAAATAGAAAACCAAGAGAAAATTCCAAATTGAAAAGTATCCCCATCAGGGTACATGTCCCATCAGGGTACATGCCCCATCAGGGTACACGTGGTCTTTTTGACGTATCCAACGTGACGACGCCCGAATGGCAACAAATTGTTTATTTGTTTTTTTTAATTTCGCGCAAAGCTACACGAGAGCTATCTGCGCTAGCCGTCTCTATAATTTAGCAGTGATAGATTAGAAAGTCAGTCAACATCACCCACCGCCAACTCTTGAGCTATTTTTTTTTGTTTACCAACGAATAGTGTGATTAGCTGTAACTGAATAACGCTCCTGCGGTTGAATGGGCGAGCATGTTCAGTGATGGGATTCGAACTCGCGACCCGCCCTAACCACCAGGACATGCCAGGCCCAGAAAGGAATTATTGTTCGTAAGGAAAATTTGTTAAGTTAGCTTACTAGTTTGCAGCTTTAAATAGTAATAATAATAATTCTTTAGGAAATGCCCCCCAGTGGCACAGCGGTATGTTTGCGGACTTACAACGCTAGAATCCTGGTTTCGATACCCGTGGTGGGCACAGCACAGATAGCCCATTGTGTAGCTTTATGCTTAACTACAAACAAACTAGTCATATACGCCCCCAGTGGCACAGCGCTATATCTGCGGACTTACTTCGCTAGAATCCGGGTTTCGATACCCGTGGTGGGCAGAGCACAGATAGTCCATTGTGTAGCTTTGTGCTTAGTTTACAAACAAACAAACAAATTTTAGGAAACTTCAGTACGCATATCATGTCATCGGTTCTAACCTTTTATTTTAATATATCTGTTTTGTTAAATTTTGATACAGCTAAAAAGACACGAGATAAGGGTTGACGAGTTCTTAGGATGAACTCGATGTGACACAGTTGGGAAAGTTGTAGAAATAGCTATTATTAAAAACTGACCTTTATGACCTCCTCTGGGTACCACATAGCGGGTTCGTAGCGCCCAAGCTTGCATCGGTCACACTGTTGGCCAAAAAGTTTAAAAAGTACGAAACCCTCGCCGACCATGAGGTTAAGAGTGAACCAAAAGGCCACTCTTCCCTTCATAGAAGTCCAGCCATGGCCACATTCCTAAATAAAAGGAAAAAAGAAACATTTTTATAGAAGTCCAGCCATGGCCACATTCCTAAATAAAAGGAAAAAAATAAACATTTTTTATAGAAGTCCAGCCATGGCCACATTCCTAAATAAAAGGAAAAAAGAAACATTTTTATAGAAGTCCAGCCATGGCCACATTCCTAAATAAATTGAAAAAAAATCATTTTGTAGAAGTCCAGCCATGGCCACATTCCTAAATAAAAGGAAAAAAAAAGAAGCGTTTTTTAGCTTAAAAATTCTTTGAAGGTTGAATTATTTTAAAATTACTGCGCAAAGCTAATTTTGAACCGATTGACTAGGATGAAAGACTGGTTAACACCACCCAACAACAACTCTTTGAGCTACTCTGATCGAATAGTGAGGTTTTAACGTTACTCTTATAACACATTCACGGCTCCAAAGTGTGGAACGCGTAGATGTTTGTAGATGCGAACCGCAAAACCCGCAGATCAGTAGTCCGGTTCGTTATCTACTAGACCATGCCTAGCCTCCTGCGAATTGGAAGAACTTGTCTTACAGTATAATGCTTCCTGGTGTGTAGTTATTTATTTCTGGTAATTATAATAATCAATGCTTTTTAACAAAATTAGTATACCTACAAAACATTCGGATTGACGACGGTGCTTTTTTAGCGCAAATCTACACTATGTCCACCGCGAGGAATCGAACCTCAGATTTTAGTCTTATGTTATAAAATAGAAGAAAAAGAAACGTATTTAGCTATTTCAAAAATTATTGCGGATTTCATGAAATATTCAATCAGTTTTGTTCTTACTTCGTTCACATATTTTTCAAAACAGCCCAGCCAAGCCCACGGTCCTGATTTGCAAAGTTAACCCAAACCGGTTCAAGACAGTCACAGAATTCACCATTTCTAAGTCCTGACTTTGTTCCAAAATTTTACAACGAAAATTACTTAATTGCTTCGACTTCTGACATACGCCAACCATAAATAAAATCATCAGTAATTTAAAGATGCCCCCCCCCCCAGTGGCAGAGCGGCGTGTCTGCGGACTTACAACGCTAGAATCCGGGTTTCGATACCCATGGTGGGCAGAGCACAGATAACCAACCCATCGTGTAG
>NW_013670338.1:19426-31979 GCF_000517525.1 Limulus polyphemus
AAACGCCCATAAAACCGAAAAATGCAAAAAACTTAAAATATGTACGTACCCCCCCGCATATACCTATTGAACATCATTGCCAATTTTAGAAAAAAATCCATCAACACCATGCGAAGTAGTTACATGGACAGACAACAGATAGTACTACTATATTTGTATAGATTTTACCCTAACATGAGACAACGACAGCGACTACAATAATTGGTGAGTGACGTAATATAAGCTATTTACCATTACGGCAGCTGGAATGTAAATTAGCCTAATCACAGTAATCATGTTAATATGTTCGTAATGACGTTTAAATACCTTACCAATATACTAAGGGTTTAAATTGCTGAACGTTTTTTAAATACTTTGAAAAAATCCGTATTTAATCGCACATCTTTTTTTTTCTATACCACCCCTCTTTACAAAAAATGCTACTTTAATTCTGTCTTTCAATCACGAGCAAAAATTCGTATACAGGTTTTCAAAATCCCTTTCAAATATGTTTATTAACAGGTACAGAAGGGGTGGGGTGTAATTTGTTTGGCGCTCCTTCGCGTCGAATTAATGAACTTAATTTTCTTCTAGAATAGATAAATATTGAGATTTAGTAATATCTGTAAATAGCCATTTTGTTCTTGTACTAATACGTTATGTTGCATTTTTTTATATACTTCTACGTTAGAAATCAGTTTTTTTTAAATAAACAGAAATAAATCACTGTAATTAATGGACTTTTTGTCTCAGCGCCATCTGGTAGTCCATAACGCAACTTTAATGCCACCTAAGCTTCCATCAGCGCCCTCTGATAATCAATAACGAAACTTTAATGACCCTATAAGCGTTCTCTCTTAGTGAATCCTAAGCTTCCAAATTTAAGTCCTTTTGAAATTTTATGTGTCTAATATGTTTGATAACGCCTTTCAGTGGCGAATTAGCGAACTAATTTCTTATGCTAGTTCGATTAACTACCTCGGTAAAATATGGAATGATTAATTTTGAAAAGCGGACAATAAAATTAATAACAAAAACTTAATTAAATAAAAAAGCTTGTACGATCGCTAGTAAAGGACGATCTCTTCTTCATAAGTGTTTTTTTTTAACCGTGTTAATTTTCATTGTTACTATTTTATTTTTGGAATTACTAAAACTAGTATTTCACAGCCTAAATAACTAAATTTGGCAATGAGTGTTTGTTAGGTTAAATAACAACATCTTAAAATGTTTACGTACAAATTTTGGTGAAATTAGTGTTAGTTTGAACCTAAGCAGGTCAAAGATCAAAAACAGTAAAATATATTTTCACTGATCTTGTATTATTCTTTATTGCCATGGTAACCGGAGAATCGAGATCTGTAGGACTAACGAAAGCTTGATGTAAGAAAAGTGTTGTTAAAAATCAACGTGCTTTTCTTTAGTCTGTGTAAACAAACTTATATGAAACGTACTATAGGTTCAAAAAGATAATAGCAATGGTTCTGGAGTAACAAATTGACAACGAACTATGATAACCCGGTTGTCTATGAAGGCAACCACGAAGATGATTGATTATGCAATCAGTAGCAATATTTTCCTGTTAACTAAGGCGAAAACGAATTCGAAGAAAAACCCCCAGTAATAAGATCACTGACCTATGTCATATGTCTCCATAGTGCCGACTGTCTTCAATCTTCTAAATCTCACGCTCTTTTCTGTAGAATTGGTGACATTTTATTTTATATTCATAAGATATTAACTAATTTTACCCTAATACGAGTCGACGACAGGGAATACACCCCCCCCCCACTGGCACAGCGGTATGTCTGCGGACTTACAACGCTAGAATCCGGGTTTCGATACCCGTGGTGGGCAGAGCACAGATAGACCATTGTGTAGCTTTGTGCTTAATTACAAACAAACAGACAGACAGGGAGTACAATTAGTGAGTTTCGTAATATAAGCTATTTACCATTACGGCAGCTGGAACGTAAATTTGCCCAATCACAATAACCATGTTAATATGTTCGTAAACACGTTTTATGGTGTTTTAACGAAGGCAGTGACGTTTCACAATCTTGATCGTGCAATCGATAATATCAGCATAAAAGAACTGAGTCAATTTGTTTAGAATTTTCGCGCAAAGCTACACAAGGGCTATCTGCGCATAACTGTCCATAGTTTTGAAATGAAAGACTAGGTGGAGGCTGCGAGCCAACAGCAACCGCCGCCAACTTTTAAGTTTGATCACATGGGTTTGACGGCCATCCTCATAGCACAGCCATGGCCCGAAAAAGCGGAACAAAGATTTGCAGCAACCGGACGCGAACCTTGAACCCACAAATTCACTGTGCGGGCATGCTTTTACCCCTAGGCCACGTCTGGACAGGTCCGTGTTAAATGTGTGTGTTTGCTTTGTTTGTTTGTTTGTAATTATGCACAAAGCTACACAATGGGCTATCTGTGCTCTGCCCACCACGGGTATCGAAACCCGGTTTCTAGCGTTGTAAGTCCGCAGACATACCGCTGTGCCACTGAGGGGTGTTTGTTTATAATTAAGCACAAAGCTACACAATGGGCTATCTGTGCTCTGCCCACCACGGGTATCGATACCCGGTTTCTAGCGTTGTAAGTCCGCAGACATTCCGCTGTGCCACTGGGGGGGGGGGGTCAAATGTGTGTGCAGAATAAGGTAAAATAAGCATTTTTTAGTAAGGGTTTTTGGTAAATTGTGGAAACACCTGTTATTTTGGGTAAGTTGTGGAAACACTTGTTATTTTTTGGTAAGTTGTGGAAACACCTGTTATTTTTTGGTAAGTTGTGGAAACACCTGTTATTTATGGTAAGTTGTGGAAACACCTGTTATTCTTGGTAAGTTGTGGAAACACCTGTTATTTTTGGTAAGTTGTGGAAACAACTGTTATTTGACAGAGACTGCTATAACTTGTTTTTTAAGCTACACACTATATTTTGTAATATCATTTAATACGTCATTTTTAAACGATTTTAAAAACAGTCGTATAGTTTTTCAAAAAAAAAAGAAGTTATCTAAAACGCAATTGAAGTTAGATCATCAGGAACTGTAATCGTAGATAGAAAAGTGTGTGCGTCATTCTTTCGAATTCTAAAGATTTCCAAATCATTTGAAATTTATAATCACGTGCGTGCACTTGCTTGCGTTACGCGCTGTTTCTCATCAGATTCTGGAAATCGCTTGTGTTACGCGCTTTATCTCATCAGATTCTGGAAATGTAACAACAACAACAACATTGTAAAGTCAAACAGGAGTTATTTTAATTAACGGCTACACTGCTAACTCTCTGAATACTAAAGAAAGAAACGATTCAAAAGTTGACATTGACAGAATACAGTTTATTTCCGAGGACTTCATGATAGTCAGGTGACGTCATCTGATCACCGAAAATGTGGGATCTGTATGATCAGTTATCGAGTTCTTTTCTTCAACATTATATTCAGAGCTACTTCACAATAAAAATAGCAACCGTCTTGAATACAGCGCCAAAACTCGTCAAAAATCTATATTACTTGCGTTTGCTTTTTTTTTTATTTGTACTTTAGGAGGTAACATATAATGTTGTAGAGCAAACAACAGATGGGTCCTTTTATAGTATGCCTTGAACAACGTTACATCAAGCATATTGTTTTCGTTTATTAAAAAAAAAGGGAGGCCTACTTATACACAAATAGTTTCTTTTTGCTCTTGAGTGAAGGCAACATTTCGAGTTACAGTTTTACAGTTATTCTCTGGACTGCTGTTTTTTTTGTCGATCGTCGGGAGGGTTGGGCGTAGATTAGTGGTTAGCGTACCGGGCTGTGGATCAAAAGGTCCAAGGTTCGAGCCGCAATATTCTGCTAAACATGTACCGTACTTCCAGCTGTGGAGGTTAATCCGGATTTTTGTTTAGTAACCGTGTAGGTGGAAGGTGCTTTTGAGTGGTTGCCCTTCTTCTGGTCAACAGTTTTAAATTAGATCTTTGATCTAGTTGATCTAAAAAAAAAATGTACCATAAGATGTCATTCACATTCAAAATACTAACTTCAAAACTATCTAGATCGTTAATTATTTCTTATCCTGCCCCCCAGTGGCACAGCAGTATGTCTGCGGACTTACAACGCTAGAATCCGGGTTTCGATACCCGTGGTGGGTAGAGCACAGATAGCCCATTGTGTAGCTTTGTGCTTAATTACAAACAATGTAATTTCGTATCCCAAGTTTCGGAGTCGCGAGTTAATTTACCGTGAACAATGTATTTCTTTCTTTTTTTTTATCTGTTGGTGGATTTCTTGAATCTCTTTTAGGGTAAACGAAATCAATATTTTGAACATTTAATTTGAGGAATTTTGGCGCAAAATATATCAATAACAAAATAATAAGATCGATGATAATTTCGATCGATTACATCATCTTAAGTGGACCAATTTGGTTCCAGCAATTGAAGACCCACTGGAACAATGAAGGACAATAAGGGACTTTTTGGTCCATCTAGGCCGTCCCATCCATTAAATTAAACTCAAACTAAAAAAAGCTCTTATCACTAAAATATTTGTCAAGCCTTAAATTATCTACATCAACCACATCTGAAGGGAACCCATTCCAAAAGTCAACCACACTCTTAGGAAAATAAAGCTGTCTTAGCTGAAGATGACTCCTACCCTTCCATAATTTATATTTGTGTCCCTTAGTCCCACTATTCTCACTGTTCACTATGAAAAAAGATTATGCATCAACACTATCAATTCCCTTTACAATCTTAAACACCTCAATCAGATCCCCCCCCCCCACTCTTCTTTTTCAAGATAAAACAATTTCAAAGATTTTAACTTGTCCTCATATGACAACCTTTACGCCCCAGGTATCATCCTAGTAACCCTTCTATAAACCCTTTCCAACAATTCAACGTCCTTTCTAAGGTAAGGAACCTAAGACTGAACACAGTACTCCTATGTCATGGATGTCAATCAAAAAGAGCAAAGATTTTAGCACTGAGACCTGAGGTATCTCATTCGTGACATTAATCCAGTTTGACTGAGCTCCATTTATAACAGCCCTCTTTTTTCCTCCATCCAGCCACTCTTCTATCCAATTAGCTAACTCATCCCCCATGTCTACAGAGATAATGTTTGGCAAACCTTTATGTGGTACCTTGTCAAATGCTTTTTGAAAATCCAGATACACCAAATCTACACCCTTACCCTCATCTACATAAGTAGTAACCATTTCAAAGAATGTCAAAAGATTTGTAAGGCAAGATTTTCCCTTAGTGAAATCATGTTGACTATCCAATAAAATTCTAAACTTTGTTAAATGACTTTGCAAAGTATCTTTTATCAGACTTTCCAAAACGTTTCCCACAACTGATGTAAGACTAATGTGTCTATAATTAGTGGGAAAATTTGTATTACCTTTGTTTTTTCCATTTAGTCGGTTTTGTACCCAGTTAGTCAACCTATCCCTCACACCTACAGAAATAACATTTTAAATTAACAAGCCTTTTATGTGGTTCCCGGTGAAATACTTTCTGAAAATCCAGATGCATCAAATCCACAGCACTGTATGGATTTTCGGAAATCGTGTTAATAGAGAGAGTTGTTTTTGTTTTTCCAATTTCGCACAAAGCTACACGAGAGCCATCTGCACTAGCCGTCCCTAATTTAGAAGTTAAAGACTAGAGGGAAGGCAGCTAGTCATCACCACTCACTGCCAACTCTTGGCCTACTCTTTTACCAACGAATAGTGGGATTGACCGTCACATTATAACGTCCCCACAGCTGAAAGGGCGAGCATGTTTGGTGATTCGAAACCACAACCCTCAGATTGAGAGTCAAGTGCCCTAACAACCTGGCCATGCCGAGCTAATAGGGAGAGAGAGAGAACAAAATAATGCAACAACATTTATGTCGCACGAAGATGTATTCTTTTCATTACGTGTTTTACACTTAATTCTACGTAAAGCGACAAAGATAATCTTTACAATTTCCTAGTTTTCTTGTTCCAAATGCCATTACATTATCAAATATTACACAGGTGATCCAAGATTGCTAAATTAACCCCTTTTTTTAAACAAGCTCATATACGATAATCACTAGATAAAGATCAAATATGCAATGACGTAGAAACGATAATCCAACAGGAAAATATTTGTCTGTTGTTATTTGTTCGATATAAGATGGTTCCTTCTTTTTTTCAGGTTCTATTTTTAAAGCATCTGTTTTGAAACATAAAGCTGAACAAGTAAAAGTTGACTTGAATGATTACTGAGAAATTTTTCAAGGTGAACTTACCTCGCAACAAAACCGGACCTTGGCTGAATCCACGAAAACAGACCACACACCGGTTGGCCTTTCTTCTACCACAGATAAGAACCATAAATGTGGAAGGTATTGGGCAAACAGTCTTTGGAACTCCACCTGCCACATCTGTTCCATCCCGCTGGAAATTCAACACAAGAAAAACCATAAAAATCTTTCGTCCATTACGTAGCAAATGTGCAGGAAGTTATACAAGTTCCAAGACTGGTTTCTATATTAAAATTTGGACTTCATATAGAAGATTTGTTTTGCCACGCTGACTAATAACTGTTGCCAGGGCAACGTCTTTATTACCTCCAGAGGGGGTATTGTTCTCACTCCGTTGTGTGTGTGTACAAGGTAACTTAAAAATTTCAACTGATATTGATCAAATTTTGTACAAAGGTTGAGTATCTCCGAAGGAACAACTGATTAATTTTTGATGAACGTACGTTAAAGTTCAAAGTTAGGGTTAAGGTCAACTACTCTCGTGTACGTTAAAGTTCAAAGTTAGGGTTAAGGTCAACTACTCTCGTTGTAATAAGGGTTTTGAAGAACGGTCAAAACTTGGAAAAAGAACATATTGAAATAGAACAATGATCTTGGTTTGTCCTACATTACTAAGGGCAAGGAATTGGTTGGTCAACATCTTAGAATGGTGACTACAAAATTCAAAAATATTGGGGGCGGGGGCTTGCATTTTTTATGTGCCTTTCTACTTTATCTTTTTAAAAGCCCTCAAATATTTACATACAGTTATAAAATATTCCAAGAAAGAAAATCAAAACGAAAAACTCTGGCTTATTGTATATTGTGTTCCTAATATTGGTGAGTCGTTGGTGCCTTATTCCTGGGTACGATAATTGGGTTGATTTAAGGCATATCCTGTGAGCGCAATAAAATGTAGTTTGAGATACTGAGGTAAGCTCACAACATGGGTGAAATAAATTTAGCAGAATACCCCCCCCCCCTACATACGTTGTTTTTAACCTCCATTGCATGTTTTCGGCCGCCATTTTGTCTTCAAGTACTTCGGCCTACGCCCTAAACAACACGAATGAAACAGAAGGATTGTTCTAACACTATAATAACTTTTACTGATGTCTGGCACGTGTAGGTGGCGCGCTAACAAAATGCAATTAATAAACAATGGACTTTTTTGGGAGGAGGGAGCTAAATGAAATTTGTAGGCTGCCTTAGATCCTCATTAATACCGTGTAGCCTCTTAACCTTTTATGCACCCCCCCCCCAGTACCACAGCGGTATGTTTGCGGACTTACAACGCTAGAAACCTGGTTTCGATACCCGTGGTGGGCAGAGCACAGATAGCCCATTGTGTAGCTTTGTGCTTAATTAGAAACAAACTTAGCCTCTACTGTAACCTGTTTTCATATTTATTTCTTAATTTATTATTATTTATTTATTTATCATGTAACGTAATACCCGCGACATTGACTTTTCTAAGCTAATTTACTGCCACGTTATTTCTCAGACACCAAGTTTGTGACTTTCTAAACACGTGTTCTGTAGTAATCGTGAAAAAAAAATTCTAAAAACAAACGCATTAACATTCGAGTGTGTAATTACTTTGATTTCACTGACAAACGTTCTTTAAACTTAGAATGTCTTGAAAGTGTGAAGTCGGGTATATAAGGAGAGACCTCTGGCGTGAAATATGATCTAATATAATCTATATATTAGACTTTTTTCGGGAATACTTTCAAATATACTGTAATAAAATCTATCGTTTCCCTCTTTAAAAAAAAAAAAGAGAGACCCACAGAATGTAATTTTAATTTTCTTTCTTATTTAATTCTTATATTATTATATATATATTGAATTATTTCATATGACCTATTGTCTGAATTTACTTGGAAGTATTAAGTCACAGTATAAGGACGGCATCCATTTTGTGTCTATTCCATATAAGATCACAGATGCTCAAAGAAGGATTTGTGATGAAGGGGAAAAAATCGTTGTTGGTGAGATGATAATTAAAGTTAATACTTCTAAACTGTCTGTTGTGGAGTGGCATAAGCTGGCCATTTTCAAGGATTACTCCTTCCCCCCCTTCCCCCACCCGTTTTTTAAAAGTTTTCTGTTCTCTATCCATTGTGTGTATTTGTTTGTCCGTCAGTGCATCATTCCATGTGATGATTGAGTTTTTTGGTTTTGTTTTTCTGGTATCTTTCCCCATTTTATCCTATATGTCTGTCTTTTTGTTTGTTCATTTAATACTTTAGGGACGGCCCCTTAGATTTTCCGGTAAACCCGTGCCTCCTCCAGCACGTGTTGATTGCCGCTAAATAGGAAAATCACAGTATTTGAACACTCGTGGTTTTGTGCTTCTATATATAAAAAAGGTATTGGATATTTTTAGATCTAATCACCTTTAAGCGGTCCTAAGTGAGCACCATTTAAAATAATTCAAGTCTCTACTAGGTCGTTATTTAACATATTCTCGGAACCCGAGCTCCTTCTCACGCGCCACGAACGTAATATTTCCATCTATCCAATCATATAAAATGCTTTATTTCAAGATTTATATGTCACCAGATTATATCAAAACCAATTTCGTGTTTTATGTTAAGAATTACATAATCTATATTGAAACAAGAAGGGTTATTTTTAATAACAATAATAAAAATATATAAGGGCTTGGTAGTGTTGAAATAGATCTTGGCGCCTATTTGCCAGGCAGATCACGTGACGTCTGGCTCAATTCCAGTGGTGACGTTATGTAAAAGTTAAAGATAAATATAGTTTATTTTTATTTTCTTATGTTAACTTTTCTTCCGTCCCTTGCCTTACTTTATTGAGAATTTCACTTTAAAAATTTAATACAAATAGATTAGTATTTTATGCGTGAAATTCCAACATTTTTATGATAAATATTTTTTTTTTACAATAGCTTGCTTTTTTTTAATACAAATAAAAGTGTCAATAAACAAGACATTTTCTGCGGTTAACTCAGTATTACTAGCCAAGATCAGCACGGTCACAAGCCGGTCTGTAGTAAAACAAATCGAGAAAGAGAAGTGGCTTAATGGTGATCAGTTAGCTTGTTGGGTCGTATATCGGAAGGGCTAAGGTTCAAGCCCGTGATCTACCGCAAAAACGCTCCGTACTTGAAGCTATATTTGAGCTTTGGTTTCTCTTACCTAACCATTTATCCCATGTATACCTACTTACTTTTCCTTACACGACTTACTTCGTCATTAACTGCTAAAAACTCATTTTCTTTGTGTGGGTTATCCGTATTTAATTAACTGTTACGCCTCCAGTTGTTAGTTAATTTTCCGTAAATTCGTTCCGACCAAACTTAAACGACACAAGTCCTTTCTTAAATAAAACTGGTTTATTCTTTCCGAATACAACTTTACGATACACCTAATTTCAACAGTCGCTCTATAACAACACTATAATTCACGTCTCACGTGGTCAACAATATTTTGTCCGCATACATTCAATTACTCATTAACTCCCCGTCGGTTCGTGGCCAGTCTTATATATACAAGACTACACTATATCTAGTAAATACTAGGGCATTCTTGAAGGAACAGGATATTTCTAGAAAACGAATGGCGTGATACTAGTCACGTGACCTCGCTGACGCAACATAACGTTTTCTATATGTTATATATTTTAAACCACGTATGTTAACAACTTCCTTAAAACTAGGATGTGTTGAATCACTTGGTAACTAATAAATTTAATCCAGTCATCCAAATATCTTAATTAATTTGAATGACTTAAACTATCCTAATACACTCTTCCATCGTTCTCAATCTGGTAATCCTAAGATAATACTGCCTCATCTCATCATAGAAGTATTCTGAGCTAATTCTTTTAATCCTAACAAAATTCTGAGCTACAACTTTTGACAGTATCAATAATTTATTATTCTAATCCTATTGGCATTCTGCGTTTTTTATTATTAAATTTCAACAATATCATAATTTCGTTTTACTAATCCCAACAATATCCCAAGTTTGTTCTTTTAATCCCAACAATATCCCAGTTTTGTTCTCTTAATCCCAACAATATCCTAAGTGTATTCTTTTAATTCAAGCAGTATCCTAAGCTAATATTTAAATAAATAATATCCCAAGTTTGTTCTCTTAAGTTTTTTTTTTTAATTTCAACAGTATCATAATTTCGTTTTACTAATCCCAACAATATCCCAAGTTTGTTCTTTTACTCTCAACTATATCCTAAGCTAATATTTATTTAAATAGTATCCTAAGTTTGTTCTTTTAATCCAAGAAGTATCCTTAGCTAGTTCTCACAACATCAGTTTAATCGTTCTCTATCAACCTGCTTTTTCTTCTGTTTTCAACAATATTCTGAGCTAATTGTTTTAATCCGAGCAGTATTGTAGGGTCTAGGTCTAGATTATTTCGGCTAAGCCTAACGATATTTCAAGCTTGTTCCTTTAATTACAACAGAATGAATTACATGTCCTATTCTAACGGCATAGATGGAATTACGTGGGGGGAGCAGTTGCCCCCCATTTTTACGGCAGATGGAATTACGTGGGGGGAGCAGTTGCCCCCCCCATATTTTTTTTCTTTTCGAATTGTCGATAACACGTAACCCTAGTTTTTGAAAGTATGTTTCGTGGTGTTTAACAGAGCTTGTGGTTAGATGGCTACACAAACGTAACACACAGTAACTTTACATCTCGAAATTATGTCTTCTCTGGTGTAAGCTAGTAAAAAGACGATGTAGTACTGTTTTACTGTACTTCCTTCGGATAGTAAAAATGAAATGTCAGTGAATCGTGACATTGTCTAAAACTGCTGGTCTATCTGTGAGATATAATACACGCACGACATTCACAATGATTCACTCTGTTTTGTGCCCCCCCCTCAAATATTGAGGTACAAGTTCTCGTTCATGCCTATCATTATTTTGAAATTCTCAACAGTGATTATTTCGAAGTTCAAAAGTACACTCTAATCTGATAAATAAATTTTGAAAAAACAGTAGTGACGTGGGATCAGCCCGAAGAGATCAGCCTATATTGTCAGCCAGTGGTGACGTGGGATCAGCAGGAAAAGATCAGCCTATATTGTTAGCCAGTAGTGACGTGGGATCAGCCCGAAAAGATCAATCTATATTGTCAACTAGTGGTGACGTGGGATAAGCAGGAAAAAATCAATCTATATTGTGAGCCAGTAGTGACGTGGAATCGGCCCGAAAAGATCAGCCTATGTTGTCAGCCAGTAGTGACGTGGGATCAGCCCGAAAACATCAGACTATATTGTCAGCCAGTAGTGACGTGGGATCAGCCCGAAAAGATCAACCTATATTGTCAGACTTTTCAATAAATTTGTAAAGCTTTAGTTCCTATGAAGCTTCTCCTTCATAATATATATCATATTGAAGTTTTTTATTTTTAAGATAAAATCATAAATACTACGATTCAAATTATGTTCAATAACTATCACAATCAAAAGGCTTAGTCTGTTTGTCTGTAGCTAAGCACAAAGCTATACAATGGGCTATCTGTGCTCTGCCCACCCGGTTTCGAGCGTTGTAAGTCCACAGATATATCGCTGTGCCACTTGGAGGCGTATATCACTTGTTTATTTGTAGTTAAGCACAAAGCTAAACAATGGGCTATCTGTGCTCTGCCCACCCGGTTTCTAGCTGTGCCACTGGGGGTAGGCTAAAGACTTAGTCAAAACAACGGTTAATTACAAACACCTTCACTGGGCCGAAAAAAATCATAAAATAATAATAGTTAACCAACTTTAACGTTAATTTAATATCTGGGAGCTAGTGGAATGCATGGTATGTTTTTAGTTGTTGTTTAACCTATCCTTAAGAAAAAATTAAAATTCGAAAATACAAAATGTATTTTTTGGGTGAGTGGTGGATTAAGTAAATAAATAAATACATGAATTCACAACAATGCAACCGGTAAATTTCACCCCCCCCCAAACAACAATGCAACCGGTAAATTTCATCACCCCAAACAACAATGCAACCGGTAAATTTCATCCCTCCAAACAACAATGCAACCGGTAAATTTCATCACCCCCCAAACAACAATGCAAACGGTAAATTTCATCCCCCCCAAACAACAATGCAACCGGTAAATTTCATCACCCCCAAACAACAATGCAAACGGTAAATTTCATCCCCCCCAAACAACAATGCAACCGGTAAATTTCATCCCTCCAAACAACAATGCAACCGGTAAATTTCATCACCCCCCAAACAACAATGCAAACGGTAAATTTCATCCCCCCCCCAAACAACTCGACTATACTGA
>NW_013670338.1:32139-36836 GCF_000517525.1 Limulus polyphemus
CCCCCCCCCTGATGTGTCACCGTTAAGTTTACGGACGTACAACGCTAAAATCCGGGGTCTGATTCTCCGCGATGGACAGGGTACGCATAGCCCATTTTTAGCTTTGCACCGATAAGGCAAAATCAGCCGTTACTCTAGTTTACATTGTAGTGCTATATGAGGTCTACTTCGCTCTTCCAAACAACGCTGTTGAGCCGGGAGTTCGGTGAAACTAGTCTGCTGTAGCAGGACTAGCGAATCACTTGTACGTTATCGTCTTGGTGAAGAAAATAACTAGTCAAAACCAATCTCTCAACCGGTTTCAAACCAAAGAGAACTCGTAATTATACACCAGCTCAAGTAACTTGTGGGCGACTTTGAGTGTGACTAACTGGAAACTTTCATCGACGTAACATGGAAATTACACTCGTATAACTCGTATGGGCCTAATTAACCGAACTTACATTTCTCTCGTCCCCCCCACGTACATACAATGCAAAATCTGGGCAGGGTCCATACAGCCCATTGTGTAGCTTCGTACGTCTCTGTCACCCACGTTTTCCATCCACAAATCGCTAACTCGAAACTGTGAAATTTTGAGACGGGTGCAATCATTTTTCAACACCTTCCCACATTCATCTGTCAGATTTGGCTTTGGAAAGTTATACAACCGAAAAAGTACACAACACCGTTGAGAAGCGTATTCAACATGCTCCGAGAAATGAGCCCACCCTGAGTGATGAGCCAAGAAGGCATAGAGTTTAAAAAATATAAACTGGACACAACGCTAAGGTAACAAAACAACAACAGGATACAAGTTACCATGACAGCCAACAATTGATAATCTGGAAGTGCATCATGTCAGTTGTTATTGTAAGATATTTAACAGATGTTCAAGGATTTAAGTTCTGCCATAATATTTTACTATTATCTCTTGATGTAACAGAGGTTACGATTACGTTTCTGAAGTAATGTGTTTGTTACTCCAAGTTTGTTAAAAAAAAGTGGTTTAGAAAGTTTTTTTAGGTGTGTGTGTGTGTGTGAAACATTTATAGGTTCACGACAGAATAGGTTACCCTAATTAAACATAAATTTGCAATTGATTAATTTTTATGTCTTTGAAACCGAATGGACTGCCTGCTCTATGTCCGTTGCAGGGAGGATCGAACCATGAAACTTAGCGTTAAAGTCCAGAAGCTGACTGGTGAACCACATAAATGGTTGAACTGTTTTTGCTCATTTGCAGGAAACGTTCACTGAAGGAAAAATGTAATAGTTGCGTTCCTGGTTCACACTTCTCGGTTCTCCTGTTTTGGTAGTTTTGTTTTTGTTATTGGTGTTTCTGTCTGACGACACAATACTAGAGTCTGAGGAGTTCGTGATCTGACGACAAGATACTAGAGTCTGAAGAGTTCGTGGTCTGACGACAAAATACTAGAGTCTGAAGAGTTCGTGGTCTGACGACACAATACTATAGTCTGAGGAGTTCGTGATCTGACGACAAGATACAGGAGTCTGAGGAGTTCGTGATCTGACGACAAAATACTAGAGTCTGAGGAGTTCGTGGTCTGGCGACAAAATACTAGAGTCTGAAGAGTTCGTGATCTGACGACAAGATACTGGAGTCTGAGGAGTTCGTGGTCTGACGACAAGATACTAGAGTCTGAGGAGTTAGTGGTCTGAAGAGTTCGTAGTCTGACTATAAAATACTAGTCTGAGGAGTTCGCGGTCTGACGACAAAAATACTAGAGTCTGAAGAGTTCGTGCTGAACGGAATGAGTCCCTCGAAATGTTTAAGATTTCTGTTTGAATTCCACATATTCTATGCTTCTCTGTGAATCCTGTTTCCATCTCTGTTACGTAGATATATTTCCTATTCTTTACTTGTGTTACGTTTTAAGCCCCCCCCCCCTAGTGGCACAGCGGTATGTCTGCGGACTTACAACGCTAAAAACCGGGTTTCGATACCCGTGTTGGGCAGGGCACAGATAGCCTATCGTGTAGCTTTGTGCTTAATTCCAAACAAACAAAATTTATGTGTTAATCTTTGTTTATATATATAATTTAAACTTAGTGAACATCACGTAAAGTGCCCATTAGAACACCGGATTGTCTAAATTTTTTTCAGTACCTTTGTTTTCTGTGAATGTAATAATCAAGCTTCAGAAGTAGCATCTATATATTTACCAAGCCCCTCTCGCCCACAACAAAAGCGTTTAAAATGTTGTATATTTCATTGATGCCTGTTTTTCTGTTAATTTAATTACTACTGTTAAGATTGTCATTGCAATATTTTATGTCCGAAATTTATCTGTTTATCTACATAACTTCCCTGTTTGTAAATTTGACTAGTATATTCCAAACGTGACCCAAAAGTCTTTTATGCATTATGTATTTATTGAAAGAGAGGTGGGAGAGCAACATACAAACCCTTTGACCTATTTGTAGTATCGTCTACCACGCCCTCTATAAACAAATTCGAGGTTCCAGCTCAGTAACTTCAATTTTTCATGGTTTTCTACCAGCGCTGTCACGCCCTCTACGTAAACAGCACAGGCGGGCCTGTCTTTGATATCGTTCTAAGCGCTTTAAACTCACAACACTGGCTTGTCGTCTTTAATACCTTGAGCCATGGTAATAATACAAAACACAGCTTCCAAAAGACAATAAAACTGATAAACATTTGCTTTGTTGCGTATCCCTTAATATCTTCCTCATTTAAAGAATATCTAATAAGGCCTCGCACGTATGACAAGACCAACAATTTGAATCTTTTTAACGATATATTTTACGAATTTATCTCATTCAACGTATGTATTATAAATTATTAGATGTACTGAAGACCTGGAAGAATGTCACATTTTTTTTTTCTGTTCCAGGCTTTTTCCAAGGTCGAGAACGTGCAAAGTTGGACGATAGCCAATGGTATGTGTTGTGAAAACGTATTTCCGGTATTGCACAAAAAATAGTAATAGTCCTTAATGAAATGTTCGATGTCACGAGGACAGAATGCTTGAAGGGTTTCGTGTGTACATAGTAAACCCTCTAGTGGGCAAACGTATAAACATTACTTACAGTCTCGTGTAGTGTTTACTGAAAATGTCGAGCATATAGATAAGATATAAAGTATTTTCTATCGTGCTAGTTTTTTGCTATGCTAAGAAAGAACACGGTTAGTCCAATGTGTGGCTTTGTGCTAAAGCAGAAAACTTAATAAAAAATAATAATAGTACGTATTGCAGCGACATCTATTGACTTTCTCGTGTGATTTTTAAAATTAATTTTTAACAATTGTTTGTTTGTTTGTTTTTAATTATGCACAAAGCTACACAAGGGCTATCTGTGCTCTGCCCACCACGGGTATCGAAACTCGGTTTCTAGCGTTGTAAGTCCGCAGACATACTGCTGTGCCACTGGGGGGCAATTTTTAACGAGAAAACCCGTATAACGTGATTATTTATACAAAAGGAAAAAAAAACACATCGAAGTCACTTTTATTGCAAGTAAAGTAAATATAATAGGCCTGGAAGATGGTATGAAAATTAATTTTTTTAAATTAATATTTATTTTTCGAATTGAAAGAACGTTATATTAAATACAAACACAGTAAAACGGTTTGCTAAGTAAGAAGAAGAGAATCTTGCATCAAAACGTTTAAAATACGTATAACATCAACAAACACCACAACCAGTATTGCCAACAGGGGGCGCTGGGTAACATGTCCGCCCTGGACAATACTGGCTGCTTGGTCTACGCCTACCCTTGAATAGTACGCCTTGGGAAACCCCCTTTCTTTTGAAATATTCCAATAATATAATGTCCACAAGCTATACGATGATATTACCAACAAATTTATCGTAGATAGCTCGGGGATGAGGCCCCTATTAAAAACTTGAACTGAAATTTATATGGAAGGGGCCGAAGTAAAAGATTTCTCCCGGACCCGAAGGCGGCAATGACCATAACTGCATCATATTCCACGTGAATGTTAATTTACCTTTTTTACTTAAACTCATTACAAGTAATTTCCAGTAATATTACTTGGAACTGAGATCGTGATTATGTTTAAAACATTAAGAGTGGCACACTGGGGAACATTTGATATCTTGTACGCTAAACAGTATTTGATATTTTGATTGGTAGACAAAAGGTTGGCATATTTGGCAGTATTTGACACCTTAAGGTTGGCATATCTGGCAAAGGTTTGACACCTTCAGTTAGGCATATTTGGCAGCATTTGACACCTTAAGGTTGGCATATTTGGCAAGGTTTGACACCTTCAGTTAGGCATATTTAGCAGCATTTGACACCTCAAGGCAAGGTTTGAAACTCACTAAGACCTCGGGACCTTAACGACTTAACCATGTATTATACAAGAAACGAGTTCCAGACGTGGGAGTCGACACATGTATTTTAATTTGATGTTTAACTTCGAAACAGAAAATCATAGATAATTTACGTTGACGGTGAGGTGAGTCATTTACCATACAATTTAACAACGGAAGAAAAAACAATTACATAAAATAAGTGGTAATATTAATGAATAATAAGATATGCAAAAATAGGTTCAATTTTAGACACACCTGTATATATATATATATATGTACCGCCTCACGTGCAGCTTTATTCAAATAGAGCGCATGCACAGTTGTATGGAAGCAGATCCTATTTACTTCTTATAAGTGTGTGTAAGAACAACGCTAAAATAGTTACCCCCC
>NW_013670338.1:37624-41650 GCF_000517525.1 Limulus polyphemus
TGAATAGGACTTGTTATGGGTGAATAGGACTTGTTATGGGTGAATGGGACTTGTTATGGGTGAATGGGACTTGGTTATGGATAAATGAGACTTGTTATGGGTGAATAGGACTTGTTATGGATAAATGGGACTTGTTATGGGTGAATAGGACTTGGTTATGGATAAATGGGACTTGTTATGGGTGAATAGGACTTGGTTATGGGTGAATAGGATTTGGTTATGGATAAATAAATGTTCTTATTTTCGACAATTCGTCTTTAAGACTTCATCCACTGTGGAAAAACTTAAAACTGAAGAACAGTCTTAGCGAGAGAATAACATGAAGAAATGACACGTGTTAACTTTCTTTTGTAGCACACTACATAATACTCACAAAAAGAAAAAAACAAATTCTAAAGAACTGCCCCCCCCCAGCGACTTTCAAATCCAGAGAGCGCTAGTGTCACACCAATTACATTGTACTAACCACTTGAAGAATAGTTGGATTCTGCATTATTTTAGCTATAACAAAGCAAAACAACGGTTGCAAAACAATGTAAGTTACTTCTTTAATTAACTTTCATACAATTAAGGCACCTGATACTCCATCAGTGTATGATCTGCAATGGAACTGATTGGCCAGTCTGTTATGGAAATGATGGGCTAGTCTGTAATGGAAAGGGTGGGCCAGTCTGTAGTGGAAATGATGGGACAGTCTGTAATGAAAATGATGGGCCAGTCTGTAGTGGAAATGGTGGGTCAGTCCGCAATGAAAATTATGGGCCAGTCTGTAGTGGAAATGATGGGACAGTCTGTAATGAAAATGATGGGACTGTCCACAATGGAAATGATGAGCCAGTCTTTAATGGAAATGATGGGCCAGTCTGTAATGGAAATGGTGGATCAGTCCGCAATGAAAATGATGGGCCAGTCTGTAGTGGAAATGATGGGACAGTCTGTAATGAAAATGATGGGCCAGTCTGTAATGGGAATGAGGGGGCAGTCTGTAATGGAAATGATGGGCCAGTCTGCCTTCGTTCGTAAATTTACATAAGGTGGTTTTACATTTGTAGTGTTAACGATATTTCACTCTAACACGAAGAAAAGCTTAAGTTGTGTGGATGGAAATACTGTGGACATGTCCTAAGTCAAAACAAACAAATGGCCTGGAGGCCAACTGGAAGAAGATTCAGAGGAAGACCGAAATATACTTGGAGTAGAACAATAGAAAGGGATACGAGAAATAAAGACCTGGAGAAAATAGAGATGTAAGAAAGGGTAGAAGACCGAAAGCAGTAAAAAGCCTTCATTCATAGCCTCCCCCCCCCTTTGGACCACTTGAGGTCTGGAAAGGACTGATGATGGTGAAGAAGTGTTGTCACTACGACCAACAAAAACCCTCTAGCACTGATGTTACATGCTTGAAATCAGAGTGATGATGAAGTCCTGACATATCCTCAACCATTTCTCTGAAAAGCACTGTTTTTGGAATAGTATGGGATGTGACGTATCTCCAAAACACCCCTTACATTCTCGATGGGACTGAAAACTAGTGAGCGTCCAAGCCTGTCAGTTTGGCCAACCCCCCTTTCCTTCAAAAAATGTGAAAACTAGTTTGGTACAATATGGGTGGGAGTTACCATCCATTGGACTGAAGTTTGGACCAGTATAAAGAGTTTTAGGATATGGTGCCCATCATAGCACCAGATGTAGAGATCGGCACAGCCACAGTGCTAACACTATACACCCACCACCGTGTGCATCACGGTCCTATAAGAATATGGTTCCAGATTCTTTTAAAATGAGTATATGCCTGTCATCTGGTAGCAGGATGGAACAAATTTAAAAAGAACATATGTTATTGGTCCACTGGCCATGGCCTTAGCACCACTGCACGTGAGCTGAATGCACCTCGTTTATTGTTTAGTATACAATCATTTCTAACCATCTGCACACTGTGTCTACAAATATTTGGTTCAGTCTTGGAGCAAGTAACCCAGAACCATAACAAGCCATAATCAACAGGTAGGTGTCACGTTGTATTAAAATAACGAACTGCTTTCACCAGGTGTCTGAACAGGTGTAGCATTAGTTTGGAAGTGGCACAAACTCTACTAACAAAACGCTATGATTGGTTGGCTTCCATTATTCCGGTGACTAGTATCTTCTCTAAAGTCTAGCAATGATCCACGAAAAATTTGAATCACTCCAAAACTCCATCAGTAGGATAAGACTGAGTGAGATCATTATATGTAGCAGAGACTGATTGACCAATCGTTTGCATTTCACATCACATGACTAATAATCAGTGCCTAATTCATATAACAATAAATCCAAGATGGTTGACAAGAATTCCGAAGAACATTTTAGAAACAACAAACAGCTAATCGATTTGTTACTTTTGTTTACAGTTGTCGTTAAACTTTATCACGAGATGGTGAGTTTCTAACATGGCGAACGTTTCTTAGGGTGGTGTTATACCAAAATATTTTCCATATTAAGAAATCAAATGTTTTATGTGGAATTACTTAAAAACCTAAAAAAAAAAAAAAAAAAGATGCCATCTGTAATGATGGCTGTTGTTGAGAACTGATGTTGCCTGAGAAAGAGCACAAACTAGTGAAAGGGCGGAATGTGTTCATAAAGCATTACCACACGGACATTGGACCTTCCATAAGCAGCCCAGCACGGTAACTACTGGGCCACGTCCGTTCCAAATGACCACAATAACAAACTGCTAAAGATTTACATCTGAAAATCCAAGATGGTTAAAGGAGACAAGAACCTGATTTCGGCCATATGTTTATTTGTTTTTGAATTTCGCGCAAAGCTACACGAGGGCTATCTGCGCTAGCCGTACCTAATTTAGCAGTGTAAGACTAGAGGGAAGGCAGCTAGTCATCACCACCCACCGCCAACTCTTGGGCTACTCCTTTACCAACGAATAGTGGGATTGACCGTCACATTATAAAGCCCCACGGCTGAAAGGTCGAGCATGTTTGGTGTGACGGGGATTCGAACCCACGACCCCCAGATTGCGAGTCGAGTGCCCTAACCACCTGGCCATGCCGGGCACGACCATATGCACTGCTGCTTAAAAAGATTCTAATAAGTCTGGTATATTGATTTACTGTTTAAAGACTAGAAATCGTATTATATGTTATTGTCAGTAAATATCGGTAAAATAATAAAAACGAAATAAAATTATTGTTCAGTTAATTTCAGCGGGATTTATCTCTTTCATAAAACAACGTTAATTTGAAGTCGTCCTAACTGGAAACGACTGGATCTTCCTGTGTTACTTCTACATCTTTCACTTTCTTTATTTTTGTTTCTTTATTTAGTATTTATCCTCTTGACTTCTTAAACAATACTAGCGAGAAACCGGAAATACTTTTAAAATAATACAATACTGGGCAGGATAGCTTCAAACATTCGTTTTGTTTAGTACAACTCGTGACACGCTAGAGTAACTACCTAACTGTTACGTAACAGTAAACCTACATCTTGAAATACCACAAGGAATTTATATGGGTACTACCAAGTCATATATACAGGTTTCGTTTTACCAGTTCTTACACTACAGTTGACGAAAAGTGCTTACACTACAGGCCCTGAGTTGAAGAAAAGTTCTTACGTTACAGGCCCTAGGTTGACGAAAAGTTCCTACATTACAGACCCTGAGTTGACGAAAAGTTCCTACATTACAGACCCTGAGTTGACGAAAAGTCCCTACATTACAGGCCCTGAGTTGACGAAAAGTCCCTACATTACAGGCCCTGAGTTGACGAAAAGTTCTTACACTACAGTTGACGAAAAGTGCTTACACTACAGGCTCTGAGTTGACGAAAAGTTCTTACGTTACAGGCCCTAGGTTGACGAAAAGTTCCTACATTACAGACCCTGAGTTGACGAAAAGTTCTTACACTACAGGCTCTGAGTTGACGAAAAGTGCTTACACTACAGTTGACGAAAAGTGCTTACACTACAGGCTCTGAGTTGACGAAAAGTTCTTACACTACAGTTGACGAAAAGTGCTTACACTAC
>NW_013670338.1:42586-51561 GCF_000517525.1 Limulus polyphemus
CAATGTGTAAAAAATTCTCACGCAGAAAAAACTGAATATTATTTTCGAAATCTGCGGAGCTGAATTATCGTAGAACATGTAAAAATTTCAAGACAAATTGTTTGTTTGTTTTTAATTATGCACAAAGTTGAACAAGGGCTATCTGTGCTCTGCCCACCACGGGTATCGAAACCCGGTTTCAGGTTTTTCCTTTTTAGCACTCTTTCTTCAAAGATACCAGGTTTTTCATTTTTAGCACTCTTTTTTTCAAAGATACCAGGTTTTTCCTTTTTAACACTCCTTTTTTCAAAGATACCAGGTTTTTCCTTTTTAACATTCTTTTTTTTCAAAGATACCAGGTTTTTTCTTTTTAGCACCCTTTCTTCTAATTTATCACATTTTTCCTTTTTAGCACTCTTTTTTCAAAGATACCAGGTTTTTCCTTTTTAGCACTCTTGCTTCAAAGATACCAGGTTTTTCCTTTTTAGAGGAAGTTCTTGAACACATAAATCGCAAAATAACAGCACTCGGGATGCGAAAAGCTTTAGTAGAAAAACTGAGACAAAAATCCTGTCAACTGTAGGGAATCGAACCCCAAATCTCCATTCATATTTTTTTCGGAATATGGCTTAGAAATCGACATTTTTTTTTCGTATTTAAAAACTGGAAATTATCTACCGTTTTAATGTATCTCGTACTTTGAAAAACAAAGTTTGTCTCAAAGTGTGAAGAAAAAACACGAGAAAAATAGAATATCTTGTTGTTGATGGTGGTGTTATTTTTTCTTTTTAAAAGCGCAAAGCTACACAATAAATTATCTGCGATCTATCAACTGCAGGGAATCGAACCCCGGATATTTAACCAATAGGAAGGTGGATGGTACGAAGCCCAGAACGTTTTCCAAATGCCATCATATTTGATGACGGGAAACCCACTTGTGAGAGGGAAGGCAGCTAGTCATCACCACCCACCGCCAACTCTTGGGCTAATCTTTTACCAACGAATAGTGGGATTGACCGTCACATATAACGCTCCCACGGCTGAAAAGGGGAGCATGTTTGGTGTGACGGGCGACCCACAGATTGCGAGTCGAGCGCCCTAACCACCAGGCCATGCCGGGCCTGGATTGAATAGGTAGTGAAAAAAAAAACTCTATTACAAATGTACAACGTTTTGACAAGCTCACGTCATCATCGGCTTGTTGAAACGTTGTACATTTGTAATAACATTTCTTTCACTAATTCAAGCCGTCTCCAAATTTTATTCGCAAATGTCTGTTTACATAGTTGGTAACCACAAATATCAGAGAAAATAAGAAGCGTTCTCCTTTAGGTTCAGTCTTCTCCATCAGCACACTGGATATTAAACTTTATAATTGTCATTAAGTATTCTTATTATCTGATTGTTTTTAGTTCCAAACACACACACACACACAGTACAGCTTCTTATCTTATTTTACTGCAAGCGTTCAACTTAGATAATCAATTAATAAACAAGAACTCATACCATCTATTCATTCATTTACTGGATTGTTAGTATGAAAGTTGTAGCGTATCAATCTTAGGATTTAGATGTGTGTGTGTGAATAACAACCTTATGCAAAAGCACTCTGTCAGACATAAACAAATGAAGGTGTTATTAAGCCCAGGGCGGTTTCTCACGTTGTAAGACAATAGTCTTAGCAGGAAATATAAGGCTCACTACTTTAGCCCATACAAACCTAGCCCAATTGAGATTTAGTATACGTACGAGACGCGAAGGTTATTTTAATAGCTAAATAAATAAAAGAAAGATCAATTGTATTAGTACCAATATTAACCACCAGTGGCGAATAAATGTTTATTTTTATTCGCTTAACAATCAAACCTTGTCAAAATGTATCACAAGATAGCGCGCGGAAAGCTGTCACTGAAAATAAAATGTAAACATGTTTATTCACACGAGGTGTGATACAATTGGAGGAAAGTCTGAAATTAAAATGATTCGTGTTTTAATGACAAATTGATAAAACTGACGATGGTACGTCTTGAGTTTAAGCTTTTAAGTTGAATGTTGTCTTATAGCAAGTAAAACTGTAACCATTTCTTCCCCCGGCTTACACACTATAACTGTTATTGAACTTTATTTTATCTTCTGTTTGGGTGACAGTTGAGAAGGAATAAGAAAGATAGATTGTCAAACTTTCTTATCTTCGTGGACTTCTTCACAAACCACAGACAATCTCGCAGACCCCTTAACTCTGATAAGGCCCGGCATGGCCAGGTGGTTAGGGCGATCGACTCGCAATCTGTGGGTCGCGGGTTCGAATCCCCGTCACACCAAACAGCCGTGGGGGGCGTTATAATGTGACAGTCAATCCCACTATTCGTTGGTAAAAGAGTAGCCCAAGAGTTGGCGGTGGGTGGTGATGACTAGCTGCCTTCCCTCTAGTCTTACACTGCTAAATTAGGGACGGCTAGCGCAGATGGCCCTCGTATAGCTGTGCGCGAAATCCATAACAAACAAACTCTGATAAATCTATTTGCAGAAGTTGATCGTATGATTTTTAAAGCCGGAACTGAAATAAATAAGTATGCAAATTAATGGAATTTTTAAATAATTCATTACTTTAATTGAATCGAAACTAAAGTCGGGTGTAACAACTAATAAACACGTCAACTATCGTTGTACAAAAACACAACGTTTTTTTAAAAAAAAAACTTTTAATATACAGACACCTTTAGGATACTCAAGAACCTATGAAGATTCTTGGACCTCAAACTGAGGACCACGGAATTAAAGAGTCATCAAATTTGTTCGTGTATTTCCCTTTTAATTAACGGGTGATGAAAATGGTCAGTCATTCTGGTTCATGACAATAGTGATTATTGGAAGTCATAGTTAACCCTAATGTTTCCAGGTTTTGATAACTGTAATAAAACGTATGTGGGATCGAAAGTCCAGAAATAGCTTCAAACTTTTCGCTCTGTCCACGTGATTAGATTGGAGTAGCCCAAAAGTTGGCGGCGAGTAATGTTGATTAGTTCTAGCGTATTATTTCAGAATGAGGCACGAAAATCAACAAACTGTTCTCGTGCACGTTGAATATTCATTGAATAGTCTTCCTTTAATTTTCATTTAATTTCTATTCCAGAATTTTCTCTCAAAGCTACCGAAAGGTCTATTTGAGAATACCCATTCCTAACTTTCAATTGACAGAAAAGAAAGGGCAGTTAGTCAAAAGCATCCACCGCCAACCCTTATGCTATTCTTGTCTGCTCGAATAGTTGAGTTTGGCCGTAATCCTTGTAGTATACCCACTGCACCAAGAGTTGAGTGAGTCTATTACGGCGACGGGCCGCGAACCATAAATCCTCGGATTCACAGTCCGGGAACTTTAACTACTCGGCCATACCCTGCCAGTTATAAGTTTTAATGATTTCACCCAGAGATTTTAGGGTGCTTTTCCATGAATTGCAACAATTCATATTTAATACAATTAAAACTTATGGTTTGTTTTGAATTTCGCGCCGCGAAAGATACACGAGAACTATCTGCGCTAGCCGTCCCTAATTTAGCAGTGGTAGACTAGTGGGAAGGCAGCTAGTCAACACCACCTACCGCCAACTCTTGGGCTACTCTTTTACCAACGAATAGCGGGATTGACCGTCACATTATAACGCCCCCACGGTTTATAGGGCGAGCATGTTGGGTGTGACGGGGTTTCGAACCCTCAGATTGCAAATCGAGTGCCCTAATCACAAGGCCGGCCAGATTAAAAGTTATTTGTTAAATTCGGTATGATTCACGTACTTAGAATGTTTTCCAGAACGTTCTATGAAACGTCTTTAATGAGAATGCCACGCAATTACAGCGAAACGACACTTGGAAATCAGGGAGAAACTATTCGTTTGTGCACGTATCTTTGTGTATCAACACTGACACTAAATCATCTTATTTTTTCCTATTTGGTACAATGAAATCTTAACTATTTCCTTTTAGTGCGCAAGATTTCTTGGAATCAAATCACTGCATTCTGTTTCTCTTAAATTCATAATTAACCACTAATACAAGTGCTTCGACCGCACAGTAACCATATAGCTGTCACGTTTCGTTGCTGAACCAATATGGCCGGTCACGTTAAGTGACACAGATGTCTGATTTCTAACACTGGCCGTCTGCTGCAGAAATATGTCCCGCTTACAACAGACGACAAACAAACAATTTTCAAGAAATAGCAGTGAAGATAAAGTTGATCTAAGGTCATATATTCCTCCGATAAATCCCTGATATACAGAGCTCTGGATGAGAAGGGATTGAGATGTAGATGAACCAGTTGTCTTGTTTGTTTCTTTGTTTTGGAATTTCGCGCAAAGCTACACGAGAGCTATCTGCGCTAGCCGTCCCTAATTTAGAAGTGTAAGACTAGAGGGAAGGCAGCTAGTCATCACCACCCACCAAAAACATTTATACTAACTAGATGGCGCTGTATATGTTGACCAAGCTTCTGAAAACACTTTCATCCATATTTTACTGCACGTTTGCAAACATTTTGTCAGGAACTATCTCTTGAATTCGATAACGTTTTTTAGCTCATATGTTAGGCCCGGCATGGCCAGGTGGTTAGGTTGCTAGACTCGCAATATGCGGGTCGCGGGTTCGAATCCACATCCCACCAAACATGCTCGTCCTTTCAGCCGTGGGGGCGTTATAATGTGACGGTCAAGCCCATTATTCGTTGGTAAAAGAGTAGCCCAAGAGTCGGCACTGAATATATTTTATATAAGATAGAAAAATAAACTGCCATATTTGATTAGTAAAGAACTATTATTGAGACAGGAGAAAAACATTTTCAAGGCTTCGTGATCGTTATAAAAACAATTACTTTTAAAAATACTTTAATAAACTAAATAGGCGAATAACTTCACTTGCAAGTTAACTACAAGTTATTTGATCTATAGCGAAACCTATAATGGAAATATAACTTAATTATTAAAAGTTCAAAATGATAGAAACACCAGTTTTCTCCGTTACTCACTTTTGTATTTTTTTAGCCGCGTCATAGTGGCTCAGAGAACGGCTCTGAGCTTATAAAGAACAAACTTTTAGCTCATAGCTCCGTCATCTCTTGACCGATTTGAGATCTAATTACAATTTTCGACTAAGGAAGTCAAACCCTTTTGATTGGTGTGTTTGACCACGCCCAAGGTCTTATAGATTAATTTACTCTAATCCTGCCTAAAATAATTTCAGTTTCAGGGTAGGCTGGTAGATATCCTGATGAGTAATAAAATTGAATCGAGTATAGGCGTGCCCCACACTTGGTATTGCTGATGCACAAAAATATAGCTAATAAAAACGGGGAAAAAGGGTCTTATAGATTAATTTACTCTAATTCTACCTAAAAGAATTTCAAGTGCAGCGACTATTGAGGATTCTCTCTTGTTTTTATTTGATATTTCTGCAGTTGAAAAGTATGACTATAATACTAGATGTACTACCACAGGTTCCCGAAAGTGTTCTGTTTAAAAAGTAAATAAAACCAAAATTAAAGTGTAATAAATATTTTTGTTTTTTTGCTTTTCAAGATTATATGTCATGCTGTGTTGCAGCCTTCTCGTGATCCATGGCATGCGCACGTTTTACTGACGTCACGACAGTACAAACTGCAACGTTGAGCGTCCCCTATGTGAAGTCAGTTTAGTGTCTACTGACTGACTGGCTGACAGACAACACACTACTGTATAGTGGTGCGAGTAGTTAAAACAGGTGACCCCCTCCAGGCGGCCTTTTCGGGGAAGTAATGCTATAGGTATGGGATATTGAGAACTAAGGATAAAGAGTTTGTACTATAACAACTGATCTAAATGTCAGCTTAACGAATTCCTGGTTCTCAACCCGTTTCCGTAAAAACATGCTCCGGAAGAGTAGGCGATGGGTGTTGTTGACTAGCGGTGCCTTCTCTCTACTGTACCAGATCAAAATTTCAAACGGCTATGAGCATATAGCCCTCGTATATCTTTGTGTGAAAATTCTAATAAATAAACAAAACAACAATCTAATTATTAGCTGAGTTCTGTGCAAGACTTCTAGCGGACTTTCTAGAATAAGGTTCTTTTTTTTTCGTACGAATCCATCAACCATTCTTTTTGTTTGTTTAGTTTCCTGAAATCGTTTTGAGTATTCTGAAAGCATCTACGTTGCAACAGCTATAGAATGGTTGAACAAATACGTCTCAAAATGGTTTGTTTGTTTTGAGTTTCGCGCAAAGCTACACGAGGGCTATCTGCGCTAGCCTTCCCTAATTTAGCAGCGTAAGACTAGAGGGAAAGCAGCTAGTCATCACCACCCACCGCCAACTCTTGAGCTACTCTTTTACCAACGAATAGTAGGATTGATCGTCACATTATAACGCCCCCACGGCTGAAAGGGCGAGCATGTTTGGTGTGACGGGGATTCGAACTCGCGACCCTCAGATTGCCAGTCTCAAAATGGAACTATATATAATATTCAATATAATGTTTGAGCGGAATTCTGATCGTAATGGTGTGTCACTTTTTTGGACATCAGTGGTGTTAAAAAAAAAAACTCTGGTAACAAGCGCCTTCCGTACACTTGCTAATACTGGTAATTGGTTTGAATTTCGGGCAAAGCTACGAAGGACTATCTGCCCTAGCTGTTCCTAAGTTAGTAATGAAAGACTGGACTAGTACTGGCAATCAAGCAAACTTAACCGCTCAAACAGCTTTCAACAGAACTGAGATATAACTTACATCTGAAGGGATATCATAGTAGAGTGATACCATACAGTGTAGAAGTCTGCTTGAAAATTCAAATTCTGACAGTGAAAATTTAAAATCCCTAAATGGAAATCTCATTGTTATTTTGGTTCACCACAGGTTGCTGCTCCAGTTTGCTCTCTCTACACAACTATAGAGAGAGCTATTACTTCCCCAGTTTCTCGGGCTTTATATTTTGTTTGTTTGTGTGTTTTATCGTAAAGCTACACAATAGGTTCTCTGGGCTCTGCACCCCACAAAAAATTGAATCCCGGGTTTAGCATTGTAAGTCTTCAAGCTGACTGCTGAACCACTGTTTTGTTTGTTAGTTTCTATGTGTTTTATGGAAAAGCTACACAATATAGATAATCTGCTCTCCCCCCCCCCCGAAGAATCGAGCCCCAGATTTTAGATCGCAAATCCGTAAACTTTTCGTTGACCCACTGGGGGACCGAGCTTTACATGTTCTTTGTTTATACGTGTCTTTTATTCCAAAGCTTCCAAATGGATTACCCGCACTCTGTCCCCCAAGAAGAATCGAACCCCAGATGTTAGGTTGCAAATCCATAAACTGATCATTGACCAACTGGGGTGGACCGGGTTTTACATTATGTTTGTTTGCGTATGTGTGTGTGTGTGTTTTGTCGCAAAGCTACTCAATAGATTGCCCGCGCTCTATCCTCTACAGAGAATCGAACTACGGATTTTAGCGTTGCAACTCCATAAACTGACCGCTGACTTGTTCTTACGTCGGAAGATTCACTTCTGAGTTCTACCGTATCTTACCCTGGAACTAACGATAAGTATTCACCAGTAATAGTCCAGTGATTTTACTAACGCTTTGGGTAGTTAGTTACTTTGAGCATTCTCGTCTTCAAGAAAAACGTGCGAGCTTTGTGCCCCCCCCCTCTTTTTTGTTAACAGCGAGTTATTTCTCTTGTCTCGTAGCTTATGCTGAAAAAAAAACATATCAAACTACTTTAAAAAAAGCCAAACTTTACAAATAGTTAAAAATGACAGACATTACAAACTGGGTAAAAAAAAAGGCCTAAGAGACACGATTATCACAGTTTAAAGCGTAACCCAACCCAACGTTTTTCAAACTAACGATTAAACTAAACTACCTTTAACCTTTCTTTTCTTATGATAGTTTTCCTCTCTGTCATGTTTACCTAGTCCGTAGGAACTACCAATTCTCCTTTTGCTTTTCCCTTGACTTGCAGTAATTGGCATTATTACCTACGACATCGTTATCCATAACAGTTTAAATGAAGTTTCTTCAATGTTCATAACTTTCTGTTTTGTTTCGTTTGTTGCTGTTTTTTTATCTCTAGAGATGTGCAACTTTTCAGCTCAATTTTTTCATAGCTGAGAAAAAAAATCATCTGTAAGATGGCGTAATCTTTCTTATTATGGCAATTGAAATCTATTTCATATGATCGTCTGGAATTCCGGAAGTTTACTGTAATTTTGAACATAAAATGATATTCTGTAGAAAAACATTATTAAAATGTTTAATTTTTTTAACCGAAATAGAATTTTAGTGATATTTCTGTTATATTTTGCTTCTTTATTTTTTTAATAATGTGTCTATAATCAGTTCGTATCATGTTCGAGATTTAGAGAAAATGGTGTCTCACGAAAACGGTTTTATTTCAATGAGAAATATAGCATATACATCTATTCTCTGCACAATTTAAAAAGGCAACCTTTGGAAGATTCTTGGTCTCATTTACTAATACAGATGGCGCCACAATAATCTTCATTTGGCTCTTGTCTGCACCATTAAAAACTTTTTTTCCTCATTTTCAACATTGGACAGTATACATATAATTATATAATTTAAGTAACTAAAACATACAAAAGGTAATTCCACTTTCAATGTTTTTCTAATCAAGCATTTTAATACCAAATGCGAATGACTTTAAATTTTATAACATAATTAACAGGACACTACACCCCCTGTTGTAATAACATTACGTCAACCGAAACTAAACAGTAAATTATAAAAAAGTATATTCGGTACAGAAAAATCAACGATCGCATTATAAATGATATTTATGCTTTTATTGAATAAAAACAACAGACAGCTAAACCTAATCTTGACAATAAACAAAGAAGTTTCAACAACCATGCCATCATAATGGTTGGAGACGGCTGGAATGGGTAATGAAGAATAACTTTAATATAAGTTTTACAATAACAGCAAATGTACAACGTTTCGACAAGGTTTTTTCA
>NW_013670338.1:52472-62081 GCF_000517525.1 Limulus polyphemus
ACTTTGTCTTCAAAATAAGGGTGCGTCTTATATTCCGAAAAATACGGTATATGTTGACTTTTATCTAATGCCCTTGTTTTTGTACTATTTTTTTAGAATTGTGAATCCAAGGATTTACGGTTCGCAGCTCATCCAAAAACGTGCTCAGCATTTTGAGACTGTGAATGTGATATAAAAGTAACGGTCAAATCCCACTATTGGATTAAACAAGAGTAACTCAAACGTTAGCGGTGGGTGGTCTTGACTAGCTGTCTTCACTATAGAGCGATGGTTCTCGAACTGTAGAAATATTTTTTTTTTATATAAAACGTCTTTGACACCAGATTTACGAAATATTTTTAATGATAATGTTATTTACTGCTGAAAATATGGTTTCACAACGTTGTTTATGCCTCTTTAATTGTTTTCAAAGAACAAATTGCAATGAAATTAAGGAACCTCGGTGTGGCTATTATTTAAAATTTCTATCAAATGTAAGGATTTGGATGGCCTCGAGCTAAAACTTTAGTAACACCTACTCTCGCCTATCAACTTAAAATTTCAGATGACTGTGCGCAAGTAGCACATGTGTCGTTCGTTTTGCGCGTCGAAATTTTTCAAATCATTTGAGTTATAACGATGATCATTTAGAAGTCAATAAGCACGTGACACACATGCCTACTCTGTCTTGCTTTTTTAGCGCGCAATTAAATTTCCTTCTTTAGGGGCTTGCAACGCTAAAATCCTGGGTTCGATTCCCCGCGGTTGTCACAGCAGATAATTCAATGTGCCTTTCCTCTAAAACAAGCCCATATAATTATAATAAATGCAACAAAAAAAAAAAAAACAGCTACCCATCATGCACGAGAAATTGAAAGGTTTATTGATTTAATAAAGTGGCCGTTTAGTTAAATATGCATCACTAAACTGACCATTGATGTATCAAAATCACCATCACTATAGGTACGTGCTTAGGCTTGATTGTAAACTAGTAAGGACTCAACGCCCATCACAGGGATGTTTGTGATGTGGAAGGATTCAAGTCCCATTATTATAATAACGATTTATGATGTGGAAGGATTCAAGGCTCATCACAGGGTTGTTTATGATGTGGAAGGATTCAAGGCCCATTATTATAAAGACGATTTATGATGTGGAAGGATTCAACGCCCATTATTAAAAGGACGATTTATGATGTGGAAAAATTTAACGTCCATCACAGGGATGTTTATGATGTGGAAGGATTCAAGGCCCATTATTATAAAGACGATTTATGATGTGGAAGAATTCAACGCCCATTATTAAAAGGACGATTTATGATGTGGAAAAATTTAACGCCCATCACAGGGTTGTTTATGATGTGGAAGGACTTAAAGCCTGTCACAGGGACATTTTTTGACTCAACGCCTATGACAGGGATATTTTTTGACTCAACGCCAACGACAGGGACATTTTTTGACTCAACGCCAACGACAGGAACATTTTTTGACTCAACGCCAACGACAGGAACATTTTTTGACAATCTAATGAGAAATACTAAGGAGGCGTTTTCAACAATCCAGTTTAGTTGAAAAAACAACACAAAACATTCTCAGCACTAAACTTGAAAACATTCAGAAAGGATCGTCACGACACGAGACCTGGAGATGATCAAAATAAATCGTCACGACACGAGACCTGGAGATGATCAAAATAAATCGTCACGACATGACATTAAGAAAAAAAAGGTATAAACTAGAACACTAATATCATCGTTTCTTCAACAGTAATATCACCGTTTCTTCAACACTAATATCACCGTTTCTTCAACAGTAATATCACCGTTTCTTCAACAGTAATATCACCGTTTCTTCAACACTAATATCACCGTTTCTTCAATACTAATATCACCGTTTCTTCAATACTAATATCACCGTTTCTTCAACAGTAATATCACCGTTTCTTCAACACTAATATCACCGTTTCTTCAACAGTAATATCACCGTTTCTTCAATACTGATATCACCGTTTCTTCAACATTCATAATAATCATAAACTGAACAATATCCAGAAATTAAATAACTACCACTAGAGGGCGTAAGGACTGCACAATCCTGCCAATTGATAAAGGAATTAATTATACTACCTTGTCCGGTATGGCGGGGAGGGGGGTGAAATTGTCCGTTTTCGAAATTCGGCCTCTTCTGAAATAACTAGTAACAGACTCCGTTTATATTACAACGTATCCACTCATCATTCCAGACCACACGTGTTCGATGGTTGTAACCGTCAGATGTTTATCATTAACAGTATATTAGGCTAAACAAACCGTGAAACTTTATAAGACAACTCGGCTACAGATGTTTCCCACGCAAGCGGCAGAAGAAGAAGTGACTTGATGGTGTGGGCGTTCGTCTCGTAATCATCGGATCGCGGGATCGAAACCCGTCGCCAAACATGCTCGCCTTTTCGGTCGCGAGGGTATTATAATGTGACGGTCAATCCCACTATTCGTTCGTAAAGAGCAGCCCGAGACTGGTGTAGACAAGGAGCCTTCCCTCTAGTCTACCACTGCTAAATTGGGGACGGCTAGCGCAGATAGCCAGACCGGGTGGTTAGGGCGCTCGACTCGCAATCTGTGGGTCGCGGATTCAAATCCCTGTCACACCAAACATGCTCGTCCTTCCAGCCGTAGAGGCATTATAATGTGACGGTCAATCCCACTATTCGTTGGTAAAAGAGTAGCCCCAGAGTTGGCGGTGGGGGGTGATGACTAGCTGCCTTCCCTCTAGTCTTACACTGCTAAATTGGGAACGGCTAGCGCAGATAGCCCTCGTGTAGCTTTGCGCGAAATCCATAACAAACAAACAAACAAGCTGGCCAGACCGACCTCGTGTGGCTTTGCGCAAAATTCCACAAACAAATAGGTATTACATTATTTGACTTGGAATCAGATGTTAAGCCTTCTTAAATTTTAACAAAAATAAATTAGTAATAACTTTTCTAAGAAAACATGTAAAAAAAAATTTAAAAAAATGCGTTTGTTAGAATTACATCATCTTTAGAGCAAAGCTTCTACCAGGTGAGTTTCATGGGTATTTACCAGTTGACTATACTTGTTCCAGGGGATTATTTTCCCGGGAAATAACTATATTAAAGAGATTTGTCTGTAAATGGATTTTACATTAAAGAAACGGTGGAATTCCCTTCGCCTAAATACCAGCTGTGATTTTCCACGAGATGCTTGTTTACTTTAATTATTAGGCCCGGCATGGCCAGGTGGTTAGGGCGCTCGACTCGCAATCTGAGGGTCGCGGGTTCGGATCCCCGTCACACCAAACATGCTCGCCCTTTCAGCCGTGGGGGCGTTATAATGTGACGGTCAATCCCACTATTCGTTGGTAAAAGAGTAGCCCAAGAGTTGGCGGTGGGTGGTTATGACTAGCTGCCTTCTCTCTAGTCTTACACTGCTAAATTAGGGACGGCTAGTGCAGATAGCCCTCGTGTAGCTTTGCGCAAAATTCAAAACAAACAAACAAACTTTAATTATTACGCCAGTGATTGATTTAGAAATACGTAGTGGTATAAATGAACAAACAGTATCGCTTGGTTTAAACCCATAAACTTGAAAAATAGAGGGAGCCACCTGAGTTCATTATGCTATTAAGCCTATTATAGTTCATAATGTTGTTTAGCCTACTACACCTTTACTGCTTGGAAATACATATACATAAATGCGTGTGTCTAATAATCATAAAATAAGGCATTATTTAGCAGTAAACAAATTACTAGTAAATTATTAAAAATTCATTTGAATTGAATTTATTCCATATGAAAAATACTAAAGCAAAACTTTGGTTACTAAGAGCGCATCAATATATACTACACGAAAAATTTATATTTTTTGTTAACCACAAAGCTATACAATGGGCTATCTGTGCTATGCCCACCACGGGTATCGAAAATATTTTTATTTTTTGCGTTATAAGGGGCTCACGAAAAGTTAAACAAAAAATGAGGCACCCAAAATAAGCCACTAGGGGGCTCACGAAAAGTTAAACAAAAAATGAGGCAGCTAAAATGAGCCACTAGGGGTCTCACGAAAAGTTAAAACACACAAAGATGAGGCACCCAAAATGAGCCACTAGGGGCTCACGAAAAGTTAAACAAAACGTGAGGCACCCAAAATGAGCCACTAGGGGGCTCACGAAAAGTTAAACACGCAAAAATGAGTCACCCAAAACGTGTTAAAATGTATTTAAAATTTTTCGAAAAATATGAATTCGTTAAACTTCTAGGAACAAAGAGAGGGGGGGGGGGAGAGAAACTTTAGGACCAAAGAACAGCCATCAACTAATTTTCTTAACTTTACAGGGTGCGTAAACCAACACCGTTCTGAAATGGGATTTGTTTACGAATAAAAAAAGGCCTAACAGCCCTACGGGATTTATCCACATCTTCCCACACTTTATCAGTCAGCCAGTGAAGTGTGTACTGTAGGTAAAAAAATGTAAATGTAATCGAATCCGAGAACGAAAAGATCATGGAACTATTCTTGCACGTGTTTTCACTCGTGTCTATATCTAGCAATAAAAGAGATGGTCGATATAGAAATATCTTAAGTATGTATAGAGCAAAGAAAACAACATATGAAGTTTAAACAAGTCAATTTTTAACGAGACAGGCTTCAAAAAGAATGACCGGGGGGGGGGGCAAAATGCCAACTCACTCCTTCATATTCACGGGGATCACCACCCCTCATATTTCAGGAGCAACTATATAAATTTCTCATTAGGGACTACATTACTGAACGGTTGCATTAAGTCCTAGCGGAATTTTCAGTAACTAAATACATATTTAGAAGTCGTATGCATGTTCTTGTAGAGCATTTAAAAACCACCACACTATGTTCTCGCTTTAGAAATCACTAATATTATCAGCACGTGAAGCTGTGGGTGCGTTATAAGTATGACAGTCAATGCCTGTGGGTGTTGGTGGTGCTGACTGCATGTCTTCCCTCTGTTGAGTAGTTCAAAATTAGAAGACGGTGGCAGGTAGCCTTAATAACTTCGCCACAAATACAAGGGACCATATTTACTTCCTTGATTCAACGCATGCGCATTGGCAGATTGATAAAAACGTTGTCAATAAATATTATATAAAGCCCGGTAGAGATGCACAACTTAAAACAAGATAGGATAAGTTAAGTTAAAAACCGGAAAATGGAACAGATGCACATTTAAGAGGTTTTAACCGAATATAAATAGCTCCAGGAAGATGACGAGTTATCTTCCCTCTTGTTCCAGTTTTTTTTTTCCTAGTAAACAAGAAGAAATATGACGTAAAAACCACAGCTGTGAGAGCACAGTGTGATCGAAAATAGAAGGCCAACGATGTCACAGTTATAAAAGTGACCTTTGTTGACCATAAGGATGTCCAGATCAAAGAAGAAGTCATACAAAAAACATGAACACATTGATATTGTAAATAATGCTGTCAGTAGACTATTTATCAGTCATATGTTTATGAGCTTTGTTAAGTGAACAAATTCAACTGTTTATTTTTCGATAATAATTTTATATTAACAAGCCCAAGTGTAATATTTTTATAACAATCTTATATCAATTTTGTAAGTTATTTCATTCCATTGTACAGATGGTTAGGGGGCGCTCGACTCGTAATCTGAAGGTCGCGGGTTCGAATCCCCGTCCCACCAAACATGCTCGCCCTTCAAGCCGTGGGGGGCGTTATAATGTGACGGTCAATCCCACTATTCGTTGGTAAAAGATTAGTCCAAGAGTTGGCGGTGGGTGGTGATGACTAGCTGCCTTCCCTCTAGTCTTACACTGATAAATTAGGGACGTGTAGCTTTGCGCGAAATTCAAAACAAACAAACAAACAATCCATTCAACATGACCCTCTGTGGGTCAGAGATAATTCTCACAGCTTACAACGCTAAAATTCGGGTTTCGATTCTCGCGGTTGATAAGAGCCCAGATAGTTCATTGTGTAGCTTTGCGCTTAACAAACAAACCATTCTACATGACCCTCGGTGGGTCAGAGGTAATTCTCACAGCTTACAACGCCAAAATTCGGGTTTTGATACTCGCGGTTGATAAGAGCCCAGATAGCTCATTGTGTAGCTTTGTGCTTAACAAACAAACCATTCTACATGAGTGCTAAACTTTGCGCACATTATTTCTACCATAAGCACGTTTGAGTGGTTTTACTTTTCATATTATTATTTGCATTTTTCATTTAACAGAAATGATTTTTTGTTTTTTAGATTTATGGATTTCAACCATGCGCATGCTGCATACCTTCCATCCAAGCTTGCTAGGTTTTCAGATCGATCAAAATTGATTTGTGTTTGAAATTTTCCGTTTATGTTTTCCTAATTATGTTGTACCAAACTTATAATTAAAAGAAAAAACAAACAAACATCGTAACATCGTTAAATAAATATTAACGATTAAACTATAAATATTTAGAAGGGGAGATGAATATTTATTAGCAACTAAACTACAAAAAAAAAAAAACGATAGGTGGAGTCCTCTGTAGTGTTAAGAAAACCGAATTTCAGATAAAACTTCGATCTCGGACTTCGGAGTCAGTTACTTCAACTGGTTTTCTTGTTTTTCAAGTTCAAAGAAAGGATAGTCTAACTCTTGTGCAATAATATTGAAAAACAGAGACATCTCAAGGCTAGGTTCTAACTTTTTATCTTACCGGTAGGTCAGTTTCTGGACTTACAATGCTAAAATCCGAGGTTCGAATCAATAACAAAAACAACTACACGGATATTTATTACCGAAAAATAAAGTGTCCCACATAAAATCATAAATTATCAGTGTGATAACCGTATCCGAGATTTATGATCTGAGGTGTTGGTGAGCAGTAAACAATAATATTGAGAATGATAACAGCCGTTAATAAAAGTAAAAACAATCATATGTATTCTAACATTAGAAAACTACGAATGGGTTTGGTTTCTATGGAATTTCGCGCAAACCTACACGAGGGGGATATCTGCGCTAGTCGTCCCTAATTTAGCAGTGGAAGACTAGAGGGAAGACAGCTAGTCATCACGACCCAGACTATTGTGATGTTACTGGTCTAGACTAGGGAAAAGAAAACATTATTGTGATGTTACTGGTCTAGTCTGGGAAAAATAAGATCAGTATTGTGATGTTAGTGGTCTAGACTAGGGAAAAGAAAAATTACTGTGATGTTACTGGTCTAGACTAGGGAAAAGAAAACATTATTGTGATGTTACTGGTCCAGACTGGGGAAAAGAAAAACAGTATTGTGATGTTACTGGTCCAGACTGGGGAAAATAAGATCAGTATTGTGATGTTAATGGTCTAGTCTAGGGAAAAGAAAATCACTATTGTGATGTTAATGGTCTAGTCTGGGGAAAAGAAAATCAGTATTGTGATGTTAGTGGTCTAGTCTGGGGAAAATAAGATCAGTATTGTGATGTTAGTGGTCTAGGCTGGGAAAATATGATCAGTATTGTGATGTTAGTGGTCTAGTCTAGGGAAAAGAAAATCAGTATTGTGATGTTAGTGGTCTAGTCTAGGGAAAAGAAAATCAGTATTGTGATGTTAGTGGTCAGGTCTGGGGAAAATAAGATCAGTATTGTGATGTTAATGGTCTAGTCTGGGGAAAAGAAAAACAGTATTGTGATGTTAATGGATTTTCTTAAATATTTTTTGTTTTCTCACTGAGAATGTTCAGTAAACGTTTACAAGTCGTTTTATAAAATGTAAACAAGTTAAAGAAAAAAAGTACCATAACTAAACACCGCACTTACAGGAGTTCGTGAGTTTATTGATGTGTACAGATTCTAGAAGTCTGTTTGTTTTACTCAATGATATTAAGCCATGTGAAGCGTTGTGCGCATGTGCATATTTTACTCGTTCATTTTCTTAGGTTATATATACATTTTCTCTTGAATTAAAGAAAAATTAGGCCTAGCAGTATTGCTGAAGTTTAGTGCAAGAAACATTACGAGCAGACATGTAACCTGAAGAACAGATAAACAGTCACTTTTTTAAATATTTAAACTAAATATTCCATGGACTGTAGGCCAAAACATTTAATACATTTCCACATCTCTATGGATACCAGTCACTTATTTATACAGATATTGTCACTGTATCATCGCTTAAGTTATACATATATAACAAAACAGCAACAATTAGGTACACGATTAGTCCTAGAAAACAAATCCCAAAAACTCACAAAAAGAAGAAAACCATGAAACAATATTAGAAATATATATATATATATAGAAACATTTTTGCTAGAGGACTAATAATGGATACAGAAATATGTTTCAACTCACTTTCGTGGGGTTATTTTTCTCACAAGATTATTTTTGCTCTCGCCAAAGGTTCGGCTTTGATGCGATTCTGAGGCTTACGTTTCAAGTGGAAACCACCGAGCTACGGACCAGACTCGTTTCCCTGCTTATTGCGTGACAAACAGCCAAATTAACTTCTAACGACACATGTATTTTTTCCGGGTTGGCGCGGTCCTACATTGTTGAGCTCCTCTCCGCTCATTGGTCTTTAGTCGGCGTGACGTTATCGATCATAACGTTACGTAGCCTTATGACGTCAGTCCGTGTAATGAGACTTGATTTCTAATTGTAAAGCAAAATGCTTCGGTTAGGTCTAAATATGATTCGTATTAGTTTTATTGTGGTGAAATAATACTGACATTAAGGTATTTATATTTATCTCTTATTACTACTTCTCCTGATTAATATAAACACTGTTATGTTAGCTATTACGTGTGTTCCTTTGCATGCAAACTGTTTTGCTTAAGAGATTAATTATAATTCAAAACGTATAGAACCTTGGCCCTTTTAATTCGCAGGCATGCAACTTACCAGAGGTCGTACCCTGTCTATTTCTAGACTTCTTGTGTTTATTTATTTAATTTCGCGAAAAGCTACTCGACGGCTACCTGCGTTAGCGGTCCCCAATTTTGAAGTGATAAATGAGAGAGAAGATATCCAATTAACACCACCCCCCGCTAACTTTTGGGCTACCCTTTAATAACAGATATAACATTACAACATCCCTATGGCTTAATGGGCGAGCATGTTCTGTAACAGGATTCGAAATCGGGACCCGCAGATTGCGCTAATCATTAGACCATGCCAGGCCTGCTTCTTCTTGTGAGCAGTTAGTTTTTAAGTAACTAAAAGTATGAAAAACAAACGAGCGTTTAGACACGGCTGGATTACTGGGTCTTTTATCAGTGTGCACATGTAAAATACAAACTGATAAAACTATCGAATGAAATAGAAGATAACGAAGTGTTTCTGTACACACAAACACACACTCGTACAAAAGAACCACATCACAAACACACACACTCGTACAAAAGAAACACACACGACGCACAAAAGAAACACATCACAAACACACTCGTACAAAAGAAACACACACCCGTACAAAAGAAACACATCGCAAACACACACACGTACGAAAGAAACACATCACAAACACACACCCGTACAAAAGAAACACATCACAAACACACACACCCGTACAAAAGAAACACATCACAAACACACACACGTACAAAAGAAACACATCACAAACACACACACACACACCCGTACAAAAGAAACAC
>NW_013670338.1:62842-73735 GCF_000517525.1 Limulus polyphemus
ACAAAAGAAACACATCACAAACACACACACACCCGTACAAAAGAAACACATCACAAACACACACACACCCGTACAAAAGAAACACATCACAAACACACACACACCCGTACAAAAGAAACACATCACAAAAACACACACACCCGTACAAAAGAAACACATCACAAACACACACACGTACAAAAGAAACACATCACAAACACACACCCGTAAAAAAGAAACACATCACAAACACACACACACCCGTACAAAAGAAACACATCACAAACACACACACGTACAAAAGAAACACATCACAAACACTCACACCCGTACAAAAGAAACACATCACAAACACTCACACCCGTACAAAAGAAACACATCTACGTTTCATTACACTTATGAGAAAGAAAACAGTAAAAGTTATCATACAGTAGCCCTACTTATAGTATTAGGACATTAGCAATTCATCAGTCTTCACACATCTGTCACATACCCAGCTGATTGAAAGGGCCGGTTTAAGGTTGATGAAAATACTGTTTATTTGAGACATCATGGGATAGCCTTCAGAATTCCCTTACTGTTTGAATTCACTAAACATTACACAAGTAAGACCTAGAGGTGAAGAATAGAGGGGTGTGGAGGGCGTTTAAAAAGTTTCCTAAATTTCTCAATCGCTTCAGTAAGCTTGTGTGTGTGTGTGCCCTAACTTTAAACTTGCCGTCAAAGGCCCACCCGTCACAAAATAAATTTATCCGCACCAGCTGGATTTTTTTTAATGGATTTTACTTAACAGATTCTAAACGATTGAAAAACGTACACAGCAACCACCTAACGGCCTTCTTTGTACTCCATATCTTGTTGTTGTTGTTTTATCTCGTCGCCTCCCAAAAAATAAGTAAAAATAATAATAATTACACAGTAAAAAAATAAGTTGCAGAAGGACTATGTAAAAAAAAAGTTAAAGATATTTATCAAATGTCTTCAAAATTCTGTTACACAATTCCACGTTATGTTTATAGTTCAAAACATTAGCTTTTTGGTGGGTGGGAGAGGTAATACAAAACTAGCGTTTCTCGTCTTTCTCTTCGACAAATTAATTAGGGAATCATTATTAGTCGCAACTATCGGAGTTAAATTTTTCAAAATGTTTTCTCTCGTCTGATAATGTAGCGGTGATCGAGTGAGTTTGTGGTGTTTTTGTATCCCGCGAATTAAAATAAAATACGGTTGTAATTAACCCTAATATAAACCACATCTAAACCTCGTCGTTTGTGAGGTATTTTGTTTACATGGATTTAGAAAAATAGGCTCTTCATTCTAACGTCATACCTCCCTCGTTTTGATGCCCATTTATACATAAATCATGAAACAACCTAGATAAAACAACGCCACAACGCGCGTGCAAAAAAATGTGGATACTCATAATGAGAAAGCAGGAATTGTTTCTTTGGCACATATCAAAGATATTTGATGACCTTCTTTGAATTTGTGCTGAGATCATCTCTATCCATCCTTCCTAGACCTGAGGACAGGTACGTTTCCTACCAGAACATTGAGAAGGTTAAAAATACAAACCCTATAATACAAAATACAAACAGTAGAGCAGAAGAAGATTTTGAGATAGACTTAAGAAAAACAACAAACGAACAGAAGTATGAATTTATTATTATCAAACATAGCTAGTATATCTCGAAGTCTTTTCTGTTTTATTTGTTTGTTGCTAAGGCCGAAGTTACACAATGGGCTATCTGTGCTGTGCCAATCGCGGGTATCAAAATCCGAGTTTTAGTGATATGTTTCCTAAGACTTACCGCTGAAATACCGGGGGTGTATTGTTCATGTATCTTGGTGCTCGTGAAAAAAAAAAAGATTTTCTATTCATGAATTTAAGGAAAGAAAAATATTTGGATTATTTTTTGAAGGTGATAATTTATCCGTTAAAAGTTGAACCTGTATCAACGACATAATTCAGATCGATAATTATTAAAATGTATATATATTCTATTTTCACTAACTCGTCAGATTTTTCTCAGAGCCCAAAAACGCCATTAACGACAACAAACAATGCTGGAGAAATTCATAAAACATAATCCAGATTTATGAAACTAGATAATACAAAAACTTTAAAAGTTGGAAGTTGGGTGTGAAAATTAATATTGCTTATCCCAATTGGTTAGGGTTATGTTTACGAATTTTTAGCTTCACTAGCTGAACCATATCCATTCGTGTAGTGGTTGACTGCCGTAAGCAAGAACAGTGAAAAAAAAATCACTGTATTACAGACAAGCAGATAAGAAGACGCAGTATCAAAAAAGTATTGTACTGGACCTATTGACTGTAAACTTACTGGTGAGTATATTACTGGACTTATTGTTGACTGTAAACTTATCGGTGAGTATATTGCTGGACCTATTGACTGTAAACTTACTGGTGAGTATACTACTGGACCTATTGACTGTAAACTTACTAGTGATTATACCACTGGACCTATTGACTGTAAACTTACTGGTGAGTATATTACTGGACTTATTGTTGACTGTAAACTTACTGGTGAGTATATTACTGGACCTATTGACTGTAAACTTACTGGTGAGTATACTACTGGACCTATTGACTGTAAACTTACTGGTGAGTATATTACTGGACCTATTGACTGTAAACTTACTGGTGAGTATACTACTGGACCTATTGACTGTAAGCTTACTGATGAGTATATTGCTGGACATCATGACCGTAAACTTACTGGTGAGTATACTACTGGATCTATTGACTGTAAACTTACTAGTGATTATAACACTGGACCTATTGACTGTAAACTTACTGGTGAGTATACTACTGGACCTATTGACTGTAAACTTACTGGTGAGTATATTACTGGACTTATTGTTGACTGTAAACTTACTGGTGAGTATATTGCTGGACCTATTGACTGTAAACTTACTAGTGGGTATATTATTGGACCTATTGACTGTAAACTTACTGGTGAGTATACTACTGGACCTATTGACTGTAAACTTACCAGTGATTATACCACTGGACCTACTGACTGTAAACTTACTGGTGAGTATACTACTGGACCTATTGACTGTAAACTTACTGGTGAGTATATTACTGGTCTTATTGTTGACTGTAAACTTACTGGTGAGTATATTACTGGACCTATTGACTGTAAACTTACTAGTGAGTATACTACTGGACCTATTGACTGTAAACTTACTAGTGAGTATATTACTGGACTTATTGTTGACTGTAAACTTACTGGTGAGTATATTGCTGGACCTATTGACTGTAAACTTACTAGTGGGTATATTACTGGACCTATTGACTGTAAACTTACTAGTGAGTATACTACTGGACCTATTGACTGTAAACTTACTAGTGAGTATACTGCTGGACCTATTGACTGTAAACTTACTGGTATGTATAGTACAAGACCTATTGACTGTAAACTTACTGGTGAGTATAGTGCTGGACCTAGTGACTGTAAACTTACTGGTGAGTATAGTACTAGACTTATTGACTGTAAACTTACTGGTGAGTATACTACTGGACCTATTGACTGTAAACTTACTAGAGAGTATAGTGCTGGACTATTGACTGTAAACTTACTGGTGAGTATACTACTGGACCTATTGACTGTAAACTTACTGGTTTGTATAGTACAGGACCTATTGACTGTAAACTTACAATTATGTATAGTACTGGACCTATTGACTGTAAACTTACTGGTGAGTATACTACTGGACCTATTGACTGTAAACTTACTGGTGAGTATACTACTGGACCTACTGACTGTAAACTTACTGGTGAGTATACTACTGGACCTATTGACTGTAAACTTACTGGTTTGTATAGTACAGGACCTATTGACTGTAAACTTACTGGTATGTATAGTAAGTTTTGGTTTGTAAAATACTGAATCTACTTACTTCGATCAGTACTGACTATAATGAGTGTGGTCATAATTGTAAGGAAAGAGCTGTAACCTACTTAATGTAAACTTACTTTTTGATATATTATTATTGGTTCTGTTCACTGCAGTTATACGAATATTTATTGACAATTATAACTGATCCCGACAAAAAGTTTCTCTAGCTTTAACGAATTAAAATTTCCCGTGTTTATATTTTCTCAGATTTCCCAAATTATTGTTAACGTTAAAAAAACTGACTTCAAACTGACTAAGCAGCAAGCCAGTTTGTGTCGCTATTTTCCACACCTGGAAGTTTATGTAACTGTTGCAGTGCTGCGTAAAATACTGTATCTTGTTCGTATTTGTACGTAAATTATCGGGTTTTTCATTGTATAAAAACGCGAAAAGAAAGAAAAAAACAGTTCCTGCGTAAAATACTGTATACTGTCCGTATTTGTAGAAATATCATGATTTCATTGTATAAAAACCCGAAAAAACTTGCTGCGTAAAATACGTATCCCTTTTCGTATTTGTACGCAAATCATCGGGTTTTTCACTGTATAAAAACGCGAAAAGAAAAAAAACTGTTGCTGCGTAAAATAGTGTACACTGCCCGTATTTTTACGTAAATCATGATATTTTTCACTGTATAAAAACGCGAAAACAAATGTTGCAACACGAGTTCCCGAATCACTACTCATAATTCACGCGCTAGAGCCAGGACCAGTGGTCAGTTTTATTAACGAAAGAGATGCCTTAGAGGAGAAAGGTTGTGGCTTTGAGTGCTCGGCTCGGTACGTCCTGTTTTGGTTACATTACTTCCTATATCACGAGCTCTAGGCACGTGCCGAGGCATAGTTGATTCCCGCGGCCAATTTGTTGGGAAAATCCCAAAAAGGATTTTACCCGTTTCTTTACGTGGAACAATGTATATCTAGAACCCAATTCAAAGAAGTCTGCCTTTTGGTTTGTATCTGGAGGCAACGTTACATTTATTACAGTACAGGTGTACAACCTAATCGCGCCTAAAGAATCCTCACGGGGTAAACTCTAACAACCAAAACCTAAACCTAAACATGAGCCGTAAGCACACAAACATGAGAAAACATGCTCTAACTTTTACTGCTGCATAGTCTCGAATTTCAACTTTACTGTCTTTATATATGTGTGTATACATGTGTAAAGACAATGTATATATATATATGTATGTATATATATGTATATATATATATAAATATGTATATACATGTGTAAAGACAATGTATATATATGTATGTATGTATATATATATATATAAATATGTATATACATGTGTAAAGACAATGTATATATATATGTATGTATATATATATATATAATAAATATGTATATACATGTAGTAAAGACAATAAATAATATATGTATATAAATATATATATAAAAACAAAGGATTTGTTTGTTTGGAATTAAGCACAAAGCTACACAATGGGCTATCTAAGCTCTGCCCACCACGGGAATCGAAAACCGGATTTTAGGTACCTGATAATGACAAAACCTTGTCGAAACGTTGTACATTTGCTGTTATGTTAAACTTATATTAAAGTTTTTCTTCATTACCAATTCAAGCCGTCTCCAACCATTATTAGTCTCAAAGTGGGTTCCTCGTCATCGAACTTAGAAACTGGCCCGGCATGGCCAGGTGGTTAAGGTGCTCGACTCGCAGTCTGCGGGTCGCGGGGTCGAATCCCAGTCCCACCAAACATGCTCGCCCTTTCAGCCGTGGGGACGTTATAATGTGACGGTCAATCCCATTATTCGTTGGTAAAAGAGTAGCCAAAGAGTTGGCGGTGGGTGGTGATGACTAGCTGCCTTCCCTCTAGTCTTAGACTGCTAAATTAGGGACGGCTAGCGCAGATAGCCCTCGTGTAGTCTTTGCGCGAAATTCAAAACAAACAAAACAAAACTTAGAAACTACATTAACTTTAAAGAGCTCACGTTACAAAGTTTTGTGACATCGCGGAAAATAGTTTGGTGTTATGTGGCATCAGACAGAAAATTTAACTTCTGAATCTTTATACAGAGGAACATGGATATATTGAGTTTTTAATATTCTATTCAGGGCCGAGCGTGGCCCAGTAATTATTGTGCTGGACTGTAGTTCTTACGTTCTATGTTTCGCAAAAAAAAATATATAATTCAATCGCAATCCGCACTTTGGGCCGTGTGTGCGTTATAAAAGTGAAAATTAGACCCCACTATTCGGTCTGATATGAGTAGTCCAATAATTGGCGGTGGACTATGTTAACTAGCTGCCTTATCTCTGGTCTTTCACTTCAAAAAATGAGGTTTCGGTTAGCGCGAGATTCAGCAAACAAACAAACTCTTTGTTCGTTCCTAAATTAAACATTTTAGTTATCAGAACGAAAAGATTATTCTATCTTTCCTGGTTTTATCCTATTTTTATTTTATATACTGACGCGGCCTATAACGCTGTCTTCTCCTCTTGCCTGTCTACTCGACGTTACAACCAACTGTTGTCGGCTGAAACCTGAAAACAAAATATACATTCTATCCAGCCAAGACTACGTAACTTTTGGAGAATGTTTAAACCAGTGTTTCTTAACCTTTTTTGCTCCATGTCCCACCTCGACACCTCAAACAATTTGATGCCCCCTTAATATAAAAACAAATTTGGTGTTGAAAAAGTATAATAATGTAAAATTTTACCCAAATTTTACACCCAAATGAATTTTTTTTCTTATTGTAGCATTTTCAAATAGCCCCACCTTCAGAATCACTGGTTTAAACTGTTTTAATCATTTAATATGGTGTATGTAACTTGGGCATATTTGCTCTCCTTCCACAGCGGGGATTCGAACCACGGATGTTAGCGTTGTAAGTCTGTAAGCTTACCACTGATCCTCCAAGAGACATATGAATGCAGCCTGTGGGTTATATATCTGTTGGCCCGGCATGGCCAGGTGGTTAAGGCACTCGACTCGCAATCTGAGGGTCGCGGGTTCGAATCCCCGTCACACCAAACATGCTCGCCCTTTCAGCCGTGGGGGCGGTATAATGTGACGGTCAATCCCACTATTCGTTGGTAAAAGAGTAGACCAAGAGTTGGTGGTGGGTGGTGCCTTCCCTCTAGTCTTACACTGCTAAATTAGGGACGGCTAGCGTAGATAGCCCTCGAAATGCACGAAATTCAAAACCAAACAAACAATATATATCTGTTTAATACTTAAGACGATAACATGTCGTGAAAATAAATTAGGGCGTAATCCGAGGGAGGGCTGAAGGGCTATTCGTGCATTCTGAAATGTCTAAAAAAGTCCATTTGTTTTTAAAAAATCCTTTGCTTATCGTTTATATGTAATTATTAATTATGTTGAAAGCAAACATTTATACCAGTTGCAAATAATTCTACTTCAACCAGCTGTGGATTCTACCATTTTTATTATCGACTTGAAAGTAACCACTGGTCAACGCAATTCAAACTGTTGCCAGGGGTACGAGATGGATCTCACCAGATGTTGTCAGAGATACATGGTGGATTTCACCAGGACAACGTAATTTAAACTGTTGCCAAGGGTACGAGGTGGATCTCACCAGATGTTGTCGGAGATACGAGGTGGGTTTCACCAGGTCAACGCAATTCAAACTGTAGCCAGGGGTACGAGGTGGATCTCACCAAAGACAAACTGAGTATGTATTCAGAAAAGAGTGTAAATTATATGTTTATTTTCAATCCCTCTACCAGTCCTGTCCCCTAGTGGATCAGCGGTAAATTTACGGACTTACAACGCTTAAATCCGAGGTTCGAGTCCCCGCGATGGACAGAGTGTAGATAGCCCATCGTGTAGGTTTGCGCGGAAAAAAAACCCAACAACTACCTGTTTTTATTGTAACTTAAAATTCTAAACCCATTTAATTAGTTTCTTATATTTCAAAATGTAGAAACCTGCTAACTTTTAAAAAAACGCTAAAATATCATTAGGGCAAAAAAAGCAAAAAAATGGCCCACTGTCGAAATTACCACTCTCACAAACGTTTCATTTTTGTTTTTTGAACACCTCATTCACTTCACTGCAACAATTTCTTTATTTTTCTTTTTTTGTCTCCGCAAGGTGATTAATTATTTCACTTAAACAGATAATATCTAATTAAACCATCTTATTAACATGAGTTGAAATAGGATAATGGGTTAAGTGTCTGTCCATCCGTCGCTCTCTTTACCGATTTAACGACGATGATTCGTGTGGTAGAGCTTTGAATTTCGGAGGTGGTGAGACGGGTTCGAATCTGTGCAATACACAAAATATTCTCCGCGTTGTGAGTGCGTTTATACGAGCGACATTCCATCTTTTTAGATGGTGGATGACTTGCCTGCCCTTTGGTCAGTAGTTCAAAATTAGGAAGGACGGCAGATAGCCCTTAATAGGCTTACCTTAAATGCAAACATGCAACATGAAAACACACTGTACCGATTTAAACTAACCATTTTTCTTTCCCCCGGTGGGTCAGCCGTAAGTTTATCACAAAATCCAGGGTTCGATTACCCTCAACGGGCAACAACCTAGATAGCCCGTTTTGTAGCTTTACGTACAGCTAGTGGATGTCTCTGTGTTTTAGTTAAGCATCGCAATTTGCCTCAGAGCGGCCTGTTTCAAAGTAAAGACCTGTAGAGTTAAAAAAAACGAAATTAAAATCCTAATTATAATTATTGAATAATTGATCCACTGTGGGTAAAATTGATTGTCAATCCCCGTTTTTTTATGAACAAAATATACGAGTTTTTATAATAAATTCGGTAATTGATTAACTGGGGTTAAAAGTGGTTGTTTAGTTTGGGTATGAGTTTGTTTTTAAAAGGTTAAATTACACGTTCTTATCCGTTCCAGCGCAAAGCCACACAATGAGTTATCTGCTTCTGCCCATTGCGAGTAATCGAAACCCCCTGATTTTTGTATTGTACTTACTGCTGACCAATGGTTGGACTAAATAATAAGTAGATAACTTTTTCTTTGAGTTACTAATTAGGTATTTCTAAGTGTATATCCGACTGGAAAAGCTAGGTTTTTCTTTTAACATAAAAACTATTTTTCTGTCGGTTTAGTAAGTTACATATACTGGTTATCAGAAATATAAAATAGTCTGTTTATAGTTAAGCTGAAAGCTATACAAAGGGCTCCCGTACTCTACCAACTGCAGGTATCGAAACCCGATTTTTAGCGTTATAAGTTATCTGACTTACCAATGAACCACTGGGGGTACGCAGTAGTTACAGAGCTAAAATATGATCCTCAGTTTACTTTAATGAATTTGTTTGTTTGAAGTTAAGCACAAAGCTACACAGTGGGCTATCTGTGCTCTGGCCACCACGGGAATCGAAACCCGGTTTCTAGCGTTGTAACTCCGCAGACATGCCGCTGTGCCACTGGGGGGTTTAATGAACTTGGAAGGGTCTCTGATAGTAAACCATCTAGAAACGTTTTTAAGACATGTAAGTCTGAGATATACTTCGCTGTACCACTGGGGGGTTTAATGAACTTGGAAGGGTCTCTGGGGGGGGGGTTAATGAACCTGGAAGGGTCTCTGGGGGTTTAATGAACCTGGAAGGGTCTCTGATAGTAAACCATCTAGAAACGTTTTTAAGACATGTAAGTCTGAGATATATTTATCTTATTAGAAAAAAACATCCCCTGGTCGTTCAGTAAGTAAATCTGAGGGCTTATATCGCTAAAATCGGGGTTCTATACCCTCTGTAAGTACAGCCCAGATCGCACATTGTTTAGCTGAGCGCTTAACAAGAAACAAACAATACAATAAACACTTTTTATTAAATATAAGGAAATGTAAATATAATTTTGCCCATAAAGTTGGCTTTTTTACTTGACAGTTCTTTTGAAATTAGGCCTAACTTGAATTGTGCTTAATATTTACTACAGTGTTAACATTATGTGAAAAAAATAAAAATGCTTTGTACACTGTAACTTTACATATATGTATCGGCTTATTTGTATATATGATGTTTATAGCAGAATAAACGTAAAGGGTGTATTTGTTATTCTTAGACCTTAATTGTTCCTCTAAGTGTACATTTACTTGTCTTGAACAAAGAGATTTAATTTTTGTATCTGAGAATACAATAGATGATTTTGTACCATTTGTAAAGATATAGTTATACACTTTCATCAACCCATTTATTTGTATTTTATGTGTAGATCTAAAAACGGAACGAAGGTGAAATGTCTGGAAGACACCAGAATGATTAAAGGAACTTATGAAGAGTTGTAACAAAGTGTTTTAGAAATGTCCAATAAAAACTAAAACTAAAATCTGAAAGAGGATTGATCCATCTATTTCAAGCTCTATGATGGAGCTGAGGTAGACAAACCCCATGGATAATGTAAATATGGACATGATATTACAGATATGGACTTTATCGATGACGTATGCCAGATCTCAACCAGGTCTATTGGTGCAGGTGAAAGTGTTGTATGTCACATGAGTATTGGTCAGAAACACAACTTGGTGGTCAAAATAGCATGATGCATATAGCCATTTTTATACTATTTATATCTCCTTGTGGATACTTTGTAATTCATTGCCTACCTTGTGGATACTTTGTAATTCATTGCCTACCTTGTGGATGATTTGGAATTCATTGCCTACCTTGTGGATAGTTTGGAATTCATTGCCTACCTTGTGAATGGTTTGGAATTCATTGCCTACCTTGTGGATATTTTGGAATTCATTGCCTACCTTGTGAATGGTTTGGAATTCAATGCCTACCTTGTGGATGGTTTGTAATTCATTGCCTACATTGTGGATGATTTGGAGTTCATTGCCTACATTGTGGATATTTTGGAATTCATTACCTACCTTGTGAATGGTTTGGAATTCATTGCCTACCTTGTGGATGCTTTGTAATTCATTGCCTACCTTGTGGATGCTTTGTAATTCACTGCCTACCTTGTGAATGGTTTGGAATTCATTGCCTACCTTGTGGATGCTTT
>NW_013670338.1:74147-77945 GCF_000517525.1 Limulus polyphemus
GTAATTCACTGCCTACCTTGTGAATGGTTTGGAATTCATTGCCTACCTTGTGGATGCTTTGTAATTCATTGCCTACCTTGTGGATGCTTTGTAATTCACTGCCTACCTTGTGAATGGTTTGGAATTCATTGCCTACCTTGTGAATGGTTTGGAATTCACTGCCTACCTTGTGAATGGTTTGGAATTCATTGCCTACCTCGTGGATGATTTGGAATTCATTGCCTACCTTGTGGATGGTTTAGAATTCACTGTCTACCTTGTGAATGGTTTGGAATTCACTGCCTACCTTATGGATGCTTTGGAATTCATTGCCTACCTTGTGGATGGTTTGGAATTCACTGCCTACCTTGTGAATGGTTTGGAATTCATTGCCTACCTTGTGGGTGATTTGGAATTCATTGCCTACCATGTGGGTGGTTTGGAATTCACTGCCTACCTTGTGAATGGTTTGGAATTCATTGCCTACCTTGTGAATGGTTTGTAATTCATTGCCTACCTTGTGGATACTTTGGAATTCATTGCCTACCTTGTGGATACTTTGTAATTAATTGCCTACCTTGTGGATGATTTGGAATTCATTGTCTACATTGTGGATATTTTGGAATTCATTGCCTACCTTGTGGATGCTTTGGAATTCATTGCCTACCTTATGAATGGTTTGGAATTCATTGCCTACCTTGTGGATGGTTTGAAATTAATTGCTTACCATGTGGATGGTTTGGAATTCACTGCCTACCTTGTGAATGGTTTGGGTTTGTCAGTAGATGGGACAGTGGATCTAAAACTGTAGTTCTGGGTTATTAGAGAAAATGACTTCCTTTGAATTCATTGTGCCTTTGCTGATTGTCTATAATCTATTCCACTTGAGAAGCATCAGCGTGGAGCTACAAGATATATCACTCGACATCTTGGAATGATATTCTTGGCATCAAGAAAATGGACTCTCACATCTAAATCTCATTCGGAACCAAATATAAAGGAACAGCGTTGAAAAGCTACTCGCGAATATTGAGCGAGCAAATTCTAGAGATTTTGGAAACATCTAGACAGTTCGAAGATGATTTGTCGCAAACAGATCTAGCTGATCAGGAATTACTAAAGCGGCATTCAGTAACAGAAGAGACGACTATCCAAAATCATGTGCTGATTTGCAAACATTCATACGACTACTCCGCACATTTCCTGCTAGTGGCAAAGATCTTTCGGCATGTTTAGACGATTGAGCAATTATACAAGACACTCTCTGACTGAAAAAGGCTTACTTCACATTAAACTGAATGAAGTCGACCCCAAGACTTTTAAAACTCAACGGTTAATTACAATGAAGTAAGTTGTTACTTGTTTTAGCATTCTTGGGTTAATTTTGTATTCTCTGTGAAGGAAAAAGGTTCTCCCCACTACTCAAGAGTAAAAGAAATTGATTGATCAAAATAAAATATAATTCGTTCGATTATGAAAAACAACGGGCGAAAGTTAGTTTCAAGATAAAAGTCGAGAACTTTACTTTTCTAAAAAAAAATTATGTAAACAACTCCTTAAACTCTTTATCATCAATACTTTTTATTCAATTATTGCTTTTTATACCGATAGATGGCGGAGCTATGGGTCACCCTTGACCCGACCTTATCTAATGCTTTTCTCTCTCACTAACAGCAATCGTGGCTTGACAACCGCCCAGTTTAATTCAAACCAATCCATTACTGAAGGTAAGTTGACGATACGTTTGTTGTATTTCGTTCTATACTTATTCTTATTCTGGTAGAGTACACTCATTTGCTGGGAGTGGCCTAGTAGTTAATGTGGCTAGACTGTCAATCATAGGTAGTGACACGTTGGTGCAAAAACAACCACTGAAACTTGGAGTTGTGGGCAGTCGATTAAAGCGAAATTCAAAACCCGCTATTTCATCAGACAAAAGTAGCACAAGAGTTGGCGGCGGATGCTGTCTACTAGCTGCCTTCCCTCTAATATATTAACAACCTCTGAAACTTGGAGCTGTAGGCACTGAAACTTGGAGCTGTGGGCACTCGATTAAAGCGAAATTCAAAACCCGCTATTTCATCAGACAAAAGTAGCCAACTCTAAACTTGGAGCTGTGGGCACTCGATTAAAGCGAAATTTAAAACCCGCTATTTCATCAGACAAAAGTAGCACAAGAGTTGGCGGCGGATGCTGTCTACTAGCTGCCTTCCCTCTAATATATTAGCACAAAATTAGAGACAGCTCTTTTGTGGAGCTTTACTAGAAATGGAGAAAACCACATCTGTATTTTAACAGGTGTCTAGTGTGCACGGGTTTGAGTCTTGTTTCATACAGTTTTCCAGTAACTTTACACATACCAAAAATAAACTGGGTTTGGTCAGCCTACGATACTGAAGTCAAGCAGTATTGCAATTACGCACCTTGTATACACTTAAGCCTCAAAAATCACAATTAAAGCATTACTGAAGACAACTGTTTGGAGGTTTAACTGCCTTACAACTTTATTTGAATACAATTAAATTTATATATGTTTTGGTGAATAGCTGACCTTTATAGAGTAGGTACTTGTTAGATGAAAACAATCAGTCCTCGTGACGAAAAAAGTCTGGCATGGCTTGATGGTTAGAGTGGGTCGTGGGTTCGAATCCCCTTGATTGAATATGCTCTGTCCTTTCAGTCTTGAGAGTTATAATGTAATGGCCAATCCCACTGTTCGTTGGGAAAAAGTAACCAAGAGTTGGCGGTGTGTGGTGTTGACTAACTTTTTCCCTCTAGTTTATCACTGCTAAATTAGGGGGTGGCTAGTGTAGATAGACTTCGAGCAGCTTTGCGCGAAATTCAAACCAAATGTGACTAAGAATAGGCCCTCTTTAAACATGTCTTTAAATCTATTCTTATATTTTATACCAGTGTAAGAAATTTTAAACGGCCCACGCCATGCACGAGACTACAGTACAGCTTGATTTAGTTATAGTTTTCATGGGAGAAATCCTTTTAGATCCACCGAGCTCCTCATTCAAGCAGGTCAACGAGTTTGAGTTTGAGAGTCAAATAAAGTAATTAACTATAAATGGGTGAGGGCAGAATGAGTAGACTGACCATTTTAACCAATTAGAAATACAAAACGGTATATATAGTACAAGACTCTACAGTCTAGTCTGAATGTAAGGACACTTGTGTTATTATCGGTAATCGGACTTTTATAACACATTCTCTGCTAATTCACCACAATGACTTCAAAAGCCCTAAACAGGACCCGTGCCTTCCCTGTGGGCAGCTATATGGCTCGAGGTTGACGCTGTTCAGTTCACGGCTTCCAGCAATGGACGGTACATCAGAGAAACAGTGGACAAAGGTCTAATCTGTTGATTTTATTTCAAAATGACGTTGTATTTTCGATACACGTCATCAGTTAGTTTACAACCTTTAACATCTCCCTCTCGAAAGTTTATCAAATTAACGTTCGGTTTCCTTTTCTTTATTGGACCATCCACCTATGACGCCAATGTTTAAAAGCATACAGGTTGAAGCTTTTAGAAGGCTAATTAACGTAACTGTAAGCCGTTTTCTAGTACGAGTAAACCAGGCAGATGAAATGCGAATGGCTGGTAGGGTTTCAACACCACCTGGGATCGAATTGTTAAAATGTTTGATAAAGCTGTACGTAAGAAACTTAACTTTATTAAAACAAATAAAACTAAAACCCTCGTTATGAATTAGTTTAAAGCGCTTGGAAATCAAAGCATGTTTTTACCGTATTTTTCGGAATATAAGACGCACCCTTATTTTGAAGACAAAGTTTTGGGGAAAAAAAAG
>NW_013670338.1:78203-82459 GCF_000517525.1 Limulus polyphemus
GACGCAAGCAGATTTTGACATCAAATTTTGGGGTAAAAAAGTGCGTCTTATACACCGAAAAATACGGTATACGTATTTTATTCAAAATCAATTTAATAGCTTATTACTTCTCAGTTATTGTCTGTTAACATATTTCACGTTTCGCAGTAGTTTACAATATCGGTCAATATTGTCTGTTAACATATTTCACGTTTCGCAGTAGTTTACAATATCGGTAGTAGATGTTGAAGAAACTGTTAAAGTTTGTATTTCAGACGTGAAACACAACTGTCTTTTAATTAATTAATTATGCGGACATGTCTTTTAATTAATTAATTATGCGGACAACCTCGGATTATATCTCCTACCCAAGTAACTATTTTATCTTGGCAAAAATAAATTTACAAATAAAAAGTTGGAAAGCAATTCGTACTTAGCTACTGTAATTTATGCATTTTTTTTCGCTCTTTCTAGATAAATTTAACCCTTTACGATTGTTATTGTAAACATTTACGTGTACTGATAATACCTTTACAAAACGGTTTGAAAGATGACACTGTGTGAAAAACGAAACTTTCTGACGGTTCAGGTTAACCAACGGTCACGTGTAAATATTTGTTCTGCTTGTACTTTTGTCTCAAAGACAAATTTCAAACGTCATTTCATAAGCTAATGAATGGTAAGGTATTCTGTAGGATTCAAGACTCTATGGATTTTTATCTGTTGTACTGGATTGTGGGAACTCTAGCTGTTAGAAATGATCAAAATCCAGACTAGTATTAAAGACATGGATTTCCACCTGTTTCGCGATTCTGAACTGTTTAAACAAACAAATTAAATCTAATAATTAATTAAATTCATTTTTTTTCTTGTTCATCGAATAGATAAGTTTTTATTTAAGAAAGAGCAAATTTTTTTTTTCTATACCGGAAATATTTCCTTTTTTTAGGAAATATTTCATCATGAAGGAAATTACTGAAATTAGAACAACTTTTTCTGCCTTTTGGTTTTGTCTGATAGTTTAATACTTTTCAAACTGTCTTGTATACTATATCGAAAGAAGTTTCAAAATGTTTCTGTTAAATTAAATTGTGAAAATTGAACTACGTTTCTTTTATTCGAGAGTTTTGTGAGACAATATCTTTGTTTTAAATTGTGAAAATTGAACTACGTTTCTTTTATTCGAGAGTTTTGTGAGACAATATCTTTGTTTTAAATTGTGAAAATTGAACTACGTTTCTTTTATTCAAGAGTTTTGTGAGACAATATCTTTGTTTGAAATTGTGAAAATTGAACTACGTTTCTTTTATTCGAGAGTTTTGTGAAACAATATCTTTGTTTTTCAAAGATAGTTTGTATCTAAAGTGAAAAAGTTCACGTGTAAAAGAATAAAATAAAGAAGGTAAAATTCAAAAATTTAGAAACTTATCCGAAATGTGAACCCCACATCTGACTTCTGACAATTTCAAATATTTAACAAAATAGGAAAAAAAAACTTTGTGTATTCGGAAAGTCTTGTTTTAAGAGAAAATCCCCCCCAGTAGCACAACAACGGTAAGTCTTCGGGCTTTTAACACTAGAAGCCGGGTTTCGATACCCATGGTGGGAACAGCACAGGTAGCCCATTGCGAAGCTTCGTGCTTAACAACAAACAAGCACACAAATCAATAGAAAGGAAAATGTAAGTAAAATTTAAATCAGTTTTTGGTCCTTTTCAAAACAAAGAAGTGTTTTTGATATTACGTATACGGAACAGATAGTAATTTTGGTCGTATATCAGATTTTTGGATATCCGGCTCCTGATATCCGACCGGATCCGGATATTTTCTGACCGGATAGTAACCTATTGAAAATGAGTCGCAGGCGTGAGCTAAAGTCTGTTATAACATAGTTATTTATCTTTTAAAAATTTAATAAGGATGTGCATGAGTACACTTCAGCATAAGCGAGAAGCCATTGCAGGCTCTTTAAAGGAATGCGGCACACGACGCCTTGAGACAATGCTTTGCTACCCTGATTCCCCCCCGCTGAGACTATTGTTTGGATTGTGCTTGCTGTTGCTCTGGCAACCACTACCATGACGTACAGTAACAACACAAGATGGGAGTGATGTTTACTCAAAGTCTATAATGACAAGATATACCGTACTACTGCGGCTACTTGCAAGTGGTATTACACCTTTAATATCGGACAGTACAACACTGGCTCGAATCGGATATGGGATTTGATATTTGTCCCATATCTTTCTTAGTTTGAAGCAAATAATGTTCTATAAACCTCGTGCCTCGTCGCAAGCTTGAGGTATATCTGTAAATCCAAAGGTCGATCTCTGAGGAGGGACGCGGAACAGAGGCCGCTGGGCAGTTATTACACTTAACAACAACGACAACAAAAAACAAACTATAACGTCAAGAGAGAGTCAATGTAAATATACAAACTCAAAGAATAGGATAATCAATAATGCGAGTTTTCGCTCAAGAATAAATATACACATTTACTTCGTGAGCTAAAGAGAATCTCACCGCGTCTTGGCGTCGCAAAATATGAGATTTATCTAACTGGATTCGTGTATCAACTTCATTAGGTTACTTTACAAACCATTTTCAGATGGCATTTATATACATGTTACGTCACACTTGTCACTCAATAGTTTGTTTGGAATTAAGCACAAAGCTACACAAAGGGCTATCAGTGCTCTGCCCACCACGAGTATCGAAACAGGTTTCTGGCGTTGTAAGTCCGTAAACACACCGCTGTGCCACTGGGGTGGGTGGGGGGTGGGGGGCACTCAAAAGAAACTACCAAACTTTCCATCTATCCACCCATTATAGTGAATAATACAGGGGGGGAAAGAAAATGATTTAAGAGATTTAATTGAGATGTGGGACCGGGCGTGGCTCAGTGACTAGCTTGCCCGGACTGTGAATCCGGGGATTTTTGATATGTGTCCCGTTGCCGAAAAAAAATGTACTTCACAGGGATAGAGGAGTCCAGGGTTTCGTACTGGGTGCTCTTAACTAGCTGCCTTTCTTCAATCCTGTCCGTCCGTAATTACGAACAAATAGCGCGTGTAGTCCGTGTGCAGCGGGTTCGGATCCCCGTCACACCAAACATGCTCGCCCTTCCAGCCGTAGAGGCATTATAATGTGACGGTCAATCCCACTATCCAACTAATACTATCAATAAGTAATGACAGCAAGCTAAGCCCAGGTGTATTAATGCGAGTAAATTAAAAAGTCAACTTTGGTTATATAATTTCTATGTATACCGTATTTTTTAAAGTCGTCAGTAGAGGGAGCTATTGCAATGCTAATATGATTCATATAGGGCTCACCTTTTTTTCTACAAATATATAATGTTTAGGGTGACTCAGGAATTAGTTTAGGTTACCCACCATTCACGTAACCAAATAGCGGGATTGACTGTCACACTTATAACGTCTTGACAGCTGAAAGTGCAAAATGTGTTAAAGGCATCGTGGTTCGAACTTTGGACCGTCTGATCTGCAGCTATATATGCTAGGCCACTTATAACAGTGCGAATACAATGTTAATATATAATTATATCATTTTTTACCTCGATAATGATTAAAATGAAGTATTATTTGTAGAAAATCACTTTCTTCATGTAAGAACTTTTCCACAGGCAGGCCCGTAGCAATGGAGAGAAAGGGAACTGTTCCCTCCAATAAAACACTAACTGCTCTACGTTTCATGAAATTCGATTTAAAGAAGTTAACTCTAAACCGTTAACATAGATCTTAAATTAACAGAGTTATTTGTTCTCCATTTATCAACTAAATCACGTATGTTACTTTAAGGTAGAATTCTTTCTTCTCCATTTATCAACTGAATCACATAGACCTTAAAGTAACAGAATTCTTTCTTCTCCATTTATCAACTGAATCGCATAGACCTTAAAGTAACATAATTCTTTGTTCTCCATTTATCAACTGAATCACATAGACCTTAAAGTAACAGAATTCTTTGTTCTCCATTTATCAACTGAATCACATAGACCTCAAAATAACATAATCCCTTGTTCTCCATTTATCAACTGAATCACATAGACCTTAAAGTAACATAATTATTTGTTCTCCGTTTATCAACTGAATCGCATAGACCTTAAAGTAACAGAATTCTTTCTTCTCCATTTATCAACTGAATCACATAGACCTTAAAGTACCAGAATTCTTTGTTCTCCATTTATCAACTGAATCACATAGACCTTAAAGTACCAGAGTTATTTGTTCTCCATTTATCAACTGAATCACATAG
>NW_013670339.1:0-3035 GCF_000517525.1 Limulus polyphemus
ATAAAACATACTATACTAAACGAAAACTATTAATAAATAAATTTAAAAATAATATCTTAAAGCCAGCCCTTATCAAGCTTTCTCTTAAACTCACTTAAATTTACTGCCTCCACAACATCCAAAGGCCAACCACCCTATTCTAAAAATAAAATTGTCTTAGCAGAAGATGTTTCCTACCTTGCCAAAATTGATATCTGTGACCCCTAGTCCTACTATTCTCACTGTTAAATATGAAAAAGATGATGCATCAACACTATCAATTTCCTTTACAATCTTAAACACCTCAAACAGATCCCTCTATCTCTTCTTTTTTTCAAGAGAAAACAATTTCAGAGATTTCAGCCTCTCCTTGTATGACAACCCCTCCATCCCAGGCACCAGTCTAGTTCTCTAAATCTTTTTCAACAATTCAATGTCCTTCCTAAGATAAGGAGCCCAAGACTGAACACAACATTCCAAATCTGGCCTTACCAGTGACCTATACAATGAAAGTATAACCTCTTTAGACTTTTATTCAATATTTCTGTAGATACAACCTAAAATCTTGTTTGTCCTACCACTAGCAACAGCACACTGCTTGGATGGCTTTAGAGACTAATCAACTATTACACCAAAATCCCTTTCTTTCATAACACTATTAAGGTTATTCCCATTCAAATTATATTTATAATTGAAATTATGATAACCCACATGCATTATCTTGCAGTTATTATAATTAAAACCCATCAGCCATTTATTTACCCAATTCACTAAATCCTTTTGTAAATCAGCAGCATCCAAGACCTTAATATCATCTGCAAACTTAAGTAATTTACTGACTATTCCTTCATCTTTGTCATTGATGTAAATCAAAAAGAGGAAAGGCCTTAAAACTGACCTCTGAGGTACCCCATTTCTAACAACCCTCTGCTTTCTTCTATCCAATTTGCTAACTTATCCCCCACACCTATAGAGATCTTTTTTTTACAAGCCTTTTATATGGCACCTTGTCAAATGCTTTCTGAAAATCCAGATACACCAAATCTACACTGTTACCCTCATTTACATAAGCAGTAACCTTTTCAAAGAATGTTAAAAGATTTGTAAGGCTAGATTTTCCTTTATTGAAACCATGTTGACTAGTTAATAAAATTCTAAACTTTGTTAAGTGACTTTGCAAAGCATCATTTATCAGACTTTCCAAACTTTTCCCACAACTGATGAGCCTATAATTATTGGAACAATTTTTATCACCTCCCTTGAAAACAGGAGTTACATTAGCTAACTTCCAATCCTCTGGTACCTGCCCACTATTCAAGGACTGACAATAAATAGTAGTAAGTGGTTCACATATCCAATCCTTAACCTCCTTCAAAACCCTTGGGGAAATATTATCTGGCCCAGGAGTCTTATCATTCTTTAAGTTTCTCATTTTTTTCTTAACCAGCTCAAAATTAACGAAGTCATCTTGTTTGATCTCACTTCCATTTATCAACTGTTCCAGATGTGGAATACTGCTTAAAAACCGAAGAAAAATCAGAATTTAATAATCCAGCATTCTCATAATCATCAGATACGAGCCTTCCTTTATCATCCCTCAAGGGTCCTATCTCTATCCTAACATTTTGTTTTCCCTAAATGTATTTAAAGAAAACCTTACTGTTAATTTTTACATTTTCAGCCAACTTTTTCTCATACATCCTTTTTGATGTCCTAATTTCCTGTTTCACCAACTTTCTTGATCTTCTAAATCTCCTGTCATACCGGTCAATTTAAATTTCGTAGATTTATGAAGCTTTTCTATAATTTTATATTTTAAGCTCTTTGTTTGCCAACCTGGTTTTTCACTTGCACCTACCGTTTTCTTTCTATAAGGAATATGTTTACTTGAATATTTAATAATTTATCTATAAAAATTTTCTACATCTGACCAGTGTCTCCAAATAACTCAACTGTCCAATTGACAACAGATAATTCTTGCTGTATCTAGTCAACATTTGTTTTTTAAATCTGTAACCAAAATATTATTATTCTTTATCTCCATATGCAACAAAACATCGAACCTAATAGAGCAATGATCACTTGTACCCAGATGTTCCTCAATTGTCACCCTCTTGATCATTTCTATATTTAAAGTTAACGATGAATCTAAAATAGCATTGTTTCTAGTAGGTTCCTTAACTAATTGGTCAAGAACGCCATCCTGAACAATTTCCAAAAACCTTTCTCCCTCATAATTTGACTCTAGCATTTCCCAATCTATATGCCTGAAATTAAAATCGCTCACAATTATGACTTCAATAACAGCTGAAACCTCTCATTCTAAAGTTTCTCAATTACTTTCTCAATATCATCTAGTAGTCTGTAACAAAGTCACAAAGTTATATGAAGTCACGCGTGTTCATATAAATACTGATAGCAATATTAAAAAAAAAATCAAATTGTTTTATCCAGACGAGGGCGCTCGCCTCCTTTATCATTGTTCTCTATTACCACGATGTCAAGTAATAAAACTGAGTTTACAAAATAGACAGTTTTCGGAAGGGTGGTAGGGTTTTCCCTCACTTTTGACCAAGACGTAACGTGGATATGAGCACCTAGAAGAAAAGTTTGGTTTGAAGTACAGTAAGATATTTTGAATTTTTTAGTTAACTCCCTAGGAAGGAAATGGCTTACAATAATCCATATGTAAGAATGGTGGTGACTGTTTTCAATTTATTGGTGGTGGTAAGTTATTTAAAAAAAAACATTTTTAATATTACTAATTAATTATTATTGTTTAAATTCTAACGGCTTTAACTTATAGAATTTAAGCAAGAAAATTTGGGTTTACTTCTCAAAATAAATCAACATTGCAAGTACAAATACTTCCTTGAATATTTGTAACCAAACTTATGGACGAAATATTCTGCATTTAAACTTGAGATCAAGTGCTAATATCGAATAAATAACAAAACATTTTGAAAGGCTTTACTGTATTGGTATTCATATTACTGTCGATAGTCATGAGAATACATTAGTCAAGAATTGATATATAACATTCATATCAGTTTTTG
>NW_013670339.1:3746-8962 GCF_000517525.1 Limulus polyphemus
ACAATAATAATAATATTAAATATTCTTGTATTTATTATATTTTGTCTTATCTGTACAGGAATAATATTAAATATATTTGTATTTATTATATCTTATCTGTACAGGAATAATATTAAATATATTTGTATTTATTATGATTTATATCTTATCTGTACAGGAATAATATTAAATATACTTGTATTTATTATAAGTTATATCTTATCTGTACAGGAATAATATTAAATATATTTGCATTTATTATAATTTGTCTTATCTGTACAGGAATAATATTAAATATACTTGTATTTATTATAATTTATATCTTATCTGTACAGGAATAATATTAAATATATTTGCATTTATTATAATTTGTCTTATCTGTAGAGGAATGATATTAAATATATTTGTTTTGACCAGAGTGAATATTTACCTTACATCATAATTGGCTACAGATAATTTTATCTGCTATAATTATTACAAGTTACACACTGAGTTTCTTCGAATGTCTCACGTGTTTCTAATATTGCTCGAGCTGTTCTTCTACGTGACACTGTTAGAAGTAAGGTGTGGTATACATTATCGAAGAGTTTGTTTTAGAACAAGCTACGTTGAGCTATCTGCTGTGTCCACCGCGAAAAAGTGAACTTAGATGTCAGCGTAAATTTACCGCTAACCCTCTGGGGGACTTGTCGAACAGAGCTGATATCATTACGAGACGTTTAATTTCAGGCGTTTCGTTAGGCGCGAGGTACCTAGATACGACATTATCTCTACTAGTAGGGTTAATAAGTTTATCAGTCCTATACATGTCCTATTCACACTTGTGCGAGAGTCCATTTCAAAGACAATTTTCTTCAGTATTTCAACAAATATGTATAAAAAAAATGCATTTTTAACTTCAAAAAATATATATTAGCATTATTATGACATAAATTGAACTGGTGAAAGTTTTCGGTCACTCTTCAGATTTGCATGTTTAAATGAATTTAGGTCACGATGTGGAGTTTAATAATGGACTATAAACCCATAAATGTTATATACACTTTGTCATAATATGAAGTCTAACTGAATCAAGAAAGTACATCTGGCCTCTCTACGTTAGAAATTGTTTTTAATTTTACCTTTGGTGAAAATAAAGCTAACATAACCATTAAACAGTTGGGCCACTGCATATTACCGAATTACATCAATTCAAACGCAACTCTTGCATAACATATATCTTAAAACAACGCTTAAAAACATGGACGTTTCACCACTACTGCACTACTGGACATGCGCAAAAACGTCACAAAATATACACGATATGATTTGTGAGAAATACAGAACACCTTTCTGTTTTATGGTGAATAAAATGACAAGACTTGAAGCTATTCTAAGTAAAAATTAGGAGTTAGGCCTAACCTATACGGCAGTAGAGGAATAGTTGGTAGCATTCCATCTGGTGTTATAATACACTATATTTTATAATTTTGTAGCCACTAATAGTGTATTAGAAAACGATGTTTTATGTTAATACTAACGGTATAAAAACGTAATATTTCCACAACCAGTCGTTTAATGCCACGCGTGGCAGGGTACATTTATATCGAACAAACGGTTCGTGTGCCGACACTTAAAATAATGAAAGCATTATTTTTAAAGCCCGGCATTACTACAATTGTGTAGTAATATCTACAATTAATTACGTGTGAATTGTGCCAATGTAACTGGATGTAAAAATTTGTAGTATCTGTAGCAAAACAAATATTTTATCATAGTGTATCTCAATATAGTGTTACATATCTGCTCGTTTGATAATTTCCGGTATAAATTCTTTCCGAGGAACTTCAGCAATACAAGTTCTTTCTTAAATAAAACTAGTTTATTCTTTCTTGATACAACGTTTTAGTCACAGAATTTCCACAGTCACTTTCAACTTAACCTTTATAACACACGCTATAAATCACAGTGATTCACACACCTTACTTACGGCGCCTACTGTTCGCTTGACTCAATTATTCATCTCTTCAATCTATCTGCCAATCTCGCTGGCTTTCTTTGCCAGGCTTCTATACTAGAAAAAAGAGGTCGCCTCGAACAAACTAGAGTTGCCAGGAAAATTCATGATCTTCGAGAAACTCCAGCGTCGCGTAACTTCCGCTGTCGTAACAATAGTAAGGAGGAATGTTGTTTAAGAGTATAATATATATTAAAATTATTATTATTCACATTATATGCTAATACCGTGAAAACACAAATCGCACATTCTTTCTGAAAATCTCCAGAATTGTCGAACAAAATTGAAAAGGATCATTAAACCACGAGGTAGATACATCTTGGTATAATCGATCAGTTGAAAGCCTGTTTCGAAACATTGTTATTTATGTACATGAACAGATCACTCAAAGCCCAAATGTCTATCCAGTAATTCTCAATTAAAATTTTCAAAACATGTTAGTTTAGCATTTTATGTCGCTATATAAAGATATGGTCACGTTTTCTGAAAGTTGACATGAAAAATGAAAATCACATGTTTTTGATATGTCAAATTGAAATGGGCATGAATTAATGTTAATTTTAGAATGTTTCAAGAGCGGTTACATAGGCCTCGAACATTACTTGAAACATAGGATAGCTATGGTAAAGAATAATGCATGATTTTATCGTTAATAAAGTTTTATCGTTGTTTGCCATTGTTACGACAGCGGAATTCACGTGACGCTGGTAACACGTAATGAATATCTAGAACGTTCGTAAAGGCTCGAGTGTTTACCAGACGCCCTCTATTTCGTATATATAAGACCGGCGAGAAGTGACGGCAGATATACAGATAGATAATTGCAGACAGGCAGAGATAGAGACGGACAATTGAGTCAAGCGCGGTAGTAAGTAAAGTGCGTGAATCGTTCGTTGTGAATTATAGCGTGTGTTGAAGTTGAAGTGACTGTGGAAATTAAGTGCACTGCAAAGTTGAATTGAGAAAGAATAAACTAGTTTTATTTAAGAAAAGGCTTGTATCGCTGAAGTTTCTCGGAAAGAATTTCTACGAAAAATTAACAAACGAACACAGACGCAACACCATCTTAAATGTTGTTGTTAGAACCAGAAATTTATTACGTAAAAACTGAGAGCTATTGTGCAAAGATGTAAAATAAAATAATAAAACTAAGATCAATGTTTTTTACTTGCACAAACTTTTATTTGTAAAGTTAAAAAATTAAAAATATACAAGCTAGAAACTTAGAACTCTACATGTTTCGGTGTAAATAATTCCACCATCTTCAGGAGAATCCATCAAGAAGTACAAATAACACTGCTTATAAAAGTATTGTTAAGTTGTTCAGGACTTATTGATTCATTAGATGTAAGGGGGTTTAGTCAGAATGCAGAATGTTTGGGAGGACTGTGTGCTGAGAAAGTTTGGGAGCCCTTGGTTGTGGTTTCTAGATAATAGAATAAAAAATCTTATTCAGTTTTTGAACGTCATAAATGTATTTTATCCAATCAGCAAGAATTTAAATGTATTTTATCCAATCAGCAAGAATTTAAATGAAAACCTTTATTGTCTTATCAAAAAATAAAGCAAACTTTGTAAGGATTTCTTAACACAAATGTATCGTATAGTTTTGTAGTGTCACATTTTTTTGTACCAAAAAGAAACTCGAGGGCAGTTTTCCAAAAATGTTGACCCGTGCCAGGACCAATTTCGTCAGTCAGTGTTTTGTAAATAAAGTTACTCCTTAACAATACAAATGTTCTTACTTCGGGTTACATCTTTGTAAACACTACAACCAATGATGTGGTAACTTTACAATAGTTGCTTGCTTTTCTTATTCAGTTCCCCTCCCCCCCCCCACACACACCGCTACTACTTTAGGTGTATTGACACTAGCTTGTATTTACAGCCTATAATACTTAAGATCTAGGTGCTCACTCTCCTCCCCGTGGCTCAGCAGTAAGTCTGAGGGCTTGTAACGCTAAAAATCGGGTTTTGATACTTGCGGTTAGCATAGCAGAGATGTCTTCTTGTATGGCTTTGTGCTTAACAAACAACGAACAGGTGTAAGTAAAAGTAAGCTTAAAATAAACACAATTTTCATAAAATATGATCTCTAGTTACTTCCAATATATGTTTTTATTCTCGTTCGAGATTTAGTATTCATGTAGTTGTACAGGAGTTCCTTTTACCCAGACTTATCGTTCTTGACCATATGTAACTGAAACAAGTCGACATTTTTAATGTATTTAGTTAGGCGGAGTGTCACTAATAGTCCTGGGTTCGAAGATACGGTTGAGCATGGCACCACATCTGATCAACGTGTATGGACAGAATTTCAACGACTTGGAAAAGGCTTTAAAGGCTGTCATGGCAACAGGACTGATGCTTATCATCACGGGAGTGCTAGGAATTACTAGTGGGTTTTTCAAAATCAGATGGATTTTGTTTTCTGTAAGTATCATTAAGAAAATTTGTTTTCAGAAAATGCAATCCATACACTGAAGTAACAAAAACGGTAATCTATTAGACAGGCGTCAGAGTGAGCCACCAGTAAGTACATGTCATTAACACCATCATGATTTTTCGGTCACATACGGCATGGTTATCAAGAAAACGTTTGGTAAACTGTCTTGTTTCCGCTACGTTCATGAAATACGGGGAGTTAAAAATACGCAATTTTTCACTTACAAAACCATTAAGTTGGCTGAACGCAATCAAAGTAGACAAAACCCGGGAATATGATAAAAAAACAACAACAATTTTTATCAAAATGGAAATGATATTCTTACTTTTTTGTTCTTCCTGTGCTGTCGTCACGTGATGACATCATTAAAATGGCGGCTTTATAAACTCTATAATTTTTGTTTAACTATTGTCGAAATTCTTATTGGTCTATTTTTCCGCCAATTGTTATTTTTCTTTTCATGCTAATCGTAAGTCGCCATCATGAGAACGATCTGAATAACTTTATAAATAAATGCCGACCTAGATGGATCTTGAAAAACCAAACAGAAGAGTAAACTGACCGATGGATTTCGTAGAACCAAGCAGAAGAGTAAACTGACCGACTGGATTTCGTAGAACCAAGCAGAAGAGTAAACTGACTGACTGGATTTCGTAGAACCAAGCAGAAGAGTAAAATGACTGACTGGATTTCGTAGAACCAAGCAGAAGAGTAAAATGACTGACTGGATTTCGTAGAACCAAGCAGAAGAGTAAAATGACTGACTGGATTGCGTAGAACCAAGCAGAAGAGTAA
>NW_013670339.1:9126-11361 GCF_000517525.1 Limulus polyphemus
AACCAAGCAGAAGATTTAACTGACCGATGGATCTCGTAGAACCAAGCAGAAGATTTAACTGACCGATGGATCTCGTAGAACCAAGCAGAAGATTTAACTGACCGACTGGATCTCGTAGAACCAAGCAGAAGATTTAACTGACCGATGGATCTCGTAGAACCAAGCAGAAGAGTAAACTGGCCGATATGGATTTCGTAGAACCGACTTGAGTTTACTTTTCAACCGAAAGTACATGTCACCTTGTTACAGAACATTCAATCTCAACAGTGGCCGAATTGTCCAGTGACCAGGAGGGACAGACAACAATGCTCTGTTTGCATGCGTTGAGGAAAGCTAGAGATGGAAGTGTTATCGTTAGAAATTATTCTGTAGATGTGGATATAAATGTTATATTTTCTAAAATCACTGATAATACATGGAGAGACGTGTTAGATATAAGTAGAGGAAAAAAAAGGAATTTATTGTATGAGATGTCTATTTTACATGTGAGGAGAGAACAGCGCTGATGGGATTCCATTCTAGAAATGACTAAACATCGACTTTCTGTGGCGAAAATAAGCATACTTGCAGGAAAATAGTCGTCAAAATCCAAATATTCCTTTGCGGATCTTTGATAATGTCGTCTGCCTTCTCTTCGTTGTTTCAAAAATTCGAACGATATAAGGCACCAACTTTTCCAAAACAAAACTGTCCATTTCAACTTGATTTCCCCTTGTCCATAAATGCTTAGTCTACATTGTCCTTGATGAAACTACGTAGCAAAGATTTGGAAGTCATCAAATTTCTGCATTATACAAGCACCCCTCCAACAAGCAAATCTTGGTTGGACTGAGCAAATCTAAGTTCGATGGATTGATGAGGGTTGTCCAGAAAATTTTGACGTTGAGGGCGTGAACTTAAAAGAATGTAATTCAGATATTTCTGATGGTAGCGACTGTGATTGGTATAAAAAGACAATCAAGAATTTACTGAAAATAGACCTTACGGAATTTCGACAATGATTAAACGGAAATGCGTAGTCTGTAAAGCCACCTATTGATGACGTCATCATCACATGACCACAACACGAAATGGAATAGGTACGAACATAATTTGCATTTTCATATAAAATTAATTTTGTCATATTCACGGGTTTTAACTTTTTTTTTTAATTGGGTTGAGCCAACTTAATGGCGTCGTATGTGGAAAAACTCCGTATTTTTAATCTCCCTTGTTTCATGAATGCAGCGGGAACAGGCTGTTTACCAAACGTATTTGTTACCCATGTGGTGACAAATTAAAATAAAGAACACTCATTATTAATTAAATACTGATGACTTGAATTACTCGACAAAGAACTCGTTAGTTGAATTTAGCTAAATTGTAGATTTTTCCCGTTTGAAGCAACTACTTAAATACACGTCACCTAGTGTGTACTTTTCCATTTTGTTCTAGAAGTAACACAACGGTGTGTTTGTACCACTACCATATACACAAAATACTAGATACACCTTTCATAGAACGTACGTTTATCCCTTGACAAATTTTGTGCGCGTATGCAAATCTCTAATTATATTTTTCAAATAATGTACATCTTTATAATCAACAGTATCTTGGCATTAACTTTTACAGAAACCTATTTGGTTTCGTTGTTAAATAAATGGGTTAAGGATTTGTTTTGTTTTGTTCTTCCAGTTTCTGTATTGGCTTTACGCTGTTATGATTATGCAGTTTTCACTCAGCGTAGCGGTTCTGGTCCTGAAAGAAAAGGTAATATATTTTACCATGTATTGAAATTTAATTATTTAAGGTTTCAGAACATAAATTTGAATCGAATCTTTTTCACAGACTCCTTTTATCAACTTTGACTACAAAACAAGCAAGCTAGCTTTACGAAGAGCGTCTGCTCCAAGTGTTACTCGTAAATGTTTTAATTTGGACGTGTGCCATAAACTTTTGATTTTTGACTTTCTTTTCAGCTTCACGTGGAACTTTATTGATGCGGGATATGATTTTTATTACAGCCTATTTTTGTAAAATACTGAGTTTTCTGATATATCTCAACTACAAAACAAGGAAATGAAAATACGAATTACCAGTAATAAAAGTAATTATCTTTATATAGCAGCCTGTGTCTATATTATCATTATATAGCAGCTTGTGTCTATATTATCATTATATAGCAGCTTGTGTCTATATTATCATTATATAGCAGCTTGTGTCTATATTATCATTATATAGCAGCCTGTGTCTATA
>NW_013670339.1:12361-14107 GCF_000517525.1 Limulus polyphemus
CTATATTATCTTTATATAGCGGCCTGTGTCTATATTATCTTTATATAGCGGCCTGTGTCTATATTATCTTTATATAGCGGCCTGTGTCTATATTATCTTTATATAGCGGCCTGTGTCTATATTATCTTTATATTATAGACACAGGATGCTCTATATAAAGATAATATAGACACAGGCTGCTATATAAAGATAATATAGACACAGGCTGCTATATAATGATAATATAGACACAGGCTGCTATATAATGATAATATAGACACAGGCTGCTATATAATGATAATATAGACACAGGCTGCTATATAATGATAACGGCCTGTGTCTATATTATCTTTATATAGCGGCCTGTGTCTATATTATCTTTATATAGCGGCCTGTGTCTATATTATCTTTATATAGCGGCCTGTGTCTATATTATCTTTATATGTAACGAAAATCTCTCAACTTTCTTACTTCTGATCACCACGAAACCTCCAGGGGTTCTTGGGTATGCCCCGTGGGGATTTTGAAACCTCCTTTTTTTCTGATTTTTACGAGTTTAACAGACACTTTAAGTTTCCCTCCCTCGCTGGCGATTGATGCCAACTCAACCACGTGAAGCCACAGAAACAACTGCCTCACCTGATTGGGGAACCTTTGTAAGTAATATTAAGTTAAAGCAATTTTTCAATTACATAAATTTAAAACGGGGGGAGGGTGAGCTTTACTTATTTACTTATACTCTGGGTGGTAATTTTGTTTACGTCCTTTCAACCTCAACGTGTTTGAGGATAACCAGGGGTGTTCAGAAGTTTTTTCCGCTTCTCTTCAACCCCGCTGCTTGGTGAGGGATGTACATATTCGTGAGTATTATAGTTTGTCCTGGATTTGGTTTGACCGGGTCTGGGGCATACATTAAGCTTAGAAAATCAGGCAGCAGCGCATTCGAGGATGCGTCGGGTGGAAAAAAGCACTAGGGCTAAAAATTTTGGGTGGGAGAGGAGGCTGTCTGTCAGTCCTTTTCAGGGCTAGGAGGAGGACCGTGGTCCAATTCTCAGAATTTTGCTGTGGAAACGGGAGTACCCCGAGAAAACCCGGGGGGGGGGTGAGATCGGATGTTTTAACTTTTTTATATAAACAGTATATTTTCAAACTACTTATTTTGATATTTTTGGAAACAGACGTAAAGTAGTTATCTTTCTGTATTAATCCTAAATGAAATCTCAAACATTGCTAATTTTATGTTTGTTTCTTAGGTGAGAGTCTACACTTTCTACGTTACACTAGAAAAATAGTATTACGCTGGAAAATAACATAGCAGAGTCAAATAATGTTAATTTTTGTTTTTTGTGGAAGGGCTCATATTAATGTTTTCGACGTTTAGAAAATTAACTAAAGTAATAAGAACACGTATTCCTGCTAACAGTGAATGTTCATAAAATCAATGTATCTGTCAGTTGCCCTAAACAAACCAATTTAACTGTCAGTTGCTTTACGTAGCCCTGAACAAACAAACTTAACTGTCAGTTGCTTTACGTAGCCCTGAACAAACAAACTTAACTGTCAGTTGCTTTACGTAGCCCTGAACAAACCAACTTAACTGTCAGTTGCTTTACGTAGCCCTGAACAAACCAACTTAGCTGTCAGTTGCTTTACGTAGCCCTGAACAAACCAACTTAACTGTCAGTTGCTTTACGTAGCCCTGAACAAACCAACTTACTGTCAGTTGCTTTACGTAGCCCTGAACAAACCAACTTAACTGTCAGTTGC
>NW_013670339.1:14810-30913 GCF_000517525.1 Limulus polyphemus
TACTGTCAGTTGCTTTACGTAGCCCTGAACAAACCAACTTACTGTCAGTTGCTTTACGTAGCCCTGAACAAACCAACTTAACTGTCAGCTGCCTTACGTAGCCCTGGACAACCAACTTAGCTGTCAGCTGCTTTACGTAGCCCTGAAAAACCAACATACCCATCAGCTGCTTTACGTAGCCCTGAAAAACCAACATACCCATCAGTTGTTTGGTGTAGCCCTGAACAAATCAACATAACTGTCAGATGCCTTCCGTAGCCCTGAACAAACCAACTTAACTGTCAGCTGCCTTACGTAGTCCTGAACAAACCAACTTAACTGTCAGATGCCTTACGTAGCCCTGAACAAACCAACTTAGCTGTCAGCTGCCTTACGTAGCCCTTGAACAAACCCACTTAACTGTCAGCTGCCTTACGTAGCCCTTAACAAACCCACTTAACTGTCAGCTGCCTTACGTAGCCCTTAACAAACCCACTTAACTGTCAGCTGCCTTACGTAGCCCTGAACAAACCAACTTAACTGTAAACTGTCGCTGACGAAGAGTACGTACTTGAGAACCCAGTAAAATAAAGGGAACGATCTAATTCTAAACAAACTTATTTAACTTAGATTTAAGTAGCAGGTCCTGCATTAGTTTATTATGTTGATCGTCTAGTGAATTGTAATACTTTGTTGTCGTTTGTATTGTTTTTAAGTACTTATGGTGAGATAAAATGAACAAGAGTAAGTCACCCCTAAGTCCCTTTTTACACAAATACTTTATGTACAAATGTATGATTTGAGGGTCGACCCTATGGTTGAGCTAGGCGCTGGCGAGCTCGTTTTTAATTCGTGCTATACCAAAACATATTTTTCACACTTAAACTGTGGTTGCGGCATAAGAATTGACATTCAATCCTTCAACGTGAATGATGGGTGATAGGATACTGATGACTGACTGTCTTCCTTCTGGTCAATATTACAGAACTGGGGACGGCAAGACATAGTTTCGATACATTTGCCATAAATTCAAATAAACTGAAAATTAATACGCAACGCTAAAACAACTTAATTAGAACAAACTCAACGCTAGCACTTTAACGCTTGGAAATCTATCTCCCACTATAGACCTGACTTGGAACATGAGTAGATTAACTTACTGTTAGCAACACACTGATAGTCTGGTAATTTATATACACCATAAAATAATAACCATAATATTCTTCCCCTTGCGGCCACCAGTGGCTCAGCGGTAAGTCTGAAGGCTTATAACGCTGAAAGCAGGGTTTCGATGCCCGTGGTAGGCACAGCGCAATAGCCAATTGTTTAATGTTGTGCTTAAAACCAACTATAAAAATAAAAAAAACTATCAATGAAAGCTTGGATGCAATGCATAAAATCAGGTAAGCCTGGAACTGGGAATACGCGCTAATACTTAACTTTTTTAACCAATAGATTCATTCCGCACACAAAACTACTTCTTAACCTACAATCACGTGCAACTGTACATAATATAATATATTACTAGTGAGTTTTCCAATAAATGTCTGAATTATGCACTAGTAAGAAGCAGCTTACATTAGTATGTTAAAAATATCCACGCTCTACAATGTCTTAACTGACTCTTAAAATTATAAATAATAACTTTATCAGTCAACATTATTAAGGGCAACATTTTAAAGTCAAACAGTCGAAATAGACATTTAGTTAGCTATGTATGTCTAATCTTTTCTTAATTAGAGATCTCGGTAAATATTGATATTGATTTATGTAAAATTATCCGTAATTCAAGCAACCTAAGTAATTCTAGGTAATTACACAAGCCCTGTGACTTAATTACAAAGTTTCAATAAAATGATTAGACTTATTTTCCGAGTTTCAATACAATGATCACGCTAATAAATGCTAAATGTTTTAATACAGACATCATTCATAATTTGTTGTCATCTAGTGATACTAATATTTTATAGATCGGCCATTATTCTCTAACACAACGGTTTTCATGTTGCTTTTTTTTCATCATGTGCACTACTTACCTGAATAAAACCTATGTACCACCACGCAAAATACATGATAAAACCTATGTACCACCACGCAAAATACATGATAAAACCTATGTATCACCACGCAAAATACATGATAAAACCTATGTACCACCACGCAAAATACATGATAAAACCTATGTATCACCACGCAAAACACATGATAAAACCTATGTATCACCACGCAAAATACATGATAAAACCTATGTATCACCACGCAAAACACATGATAAAACCTATGTACCACCACGCAAAATACATGATAAAATCTATGTACCACCACGCAAAATGCATGATAAAAACTACTGGATTAGCATTTGCAAGACGTTTACTGGTTCCTTAATTAATTAAATTTTGAATGTAACGCAGTACCAATGCAGAAAGGAATTTAAAAATGGCGCCGGGCCTTGTAGTGTTAAAGCGGCAATAAACGGCCTGCAAATACCACTAATTTAATGTATACCAGTTCTTAATGGTACATATTAAACTAGTGGCATGTCTTAGTTATATACTGATCCATATTATGAGATGAAAATTCTAATGAAATCACTCGCAGAAAAAAATATATTCCATCTATTTGTTTTCCTAAAAAATAAAATAAAAAATTATATACGAACTACCAGTGGTAAGTCGCCAAGGTCAAGTAAAGGTCATGTAATCCTGAAGCCCTATAAACGACAGATAATCGCAGGTCACGTGACTTTCAAGTGAAGAGGTGAAGGCAGTAAAAAGTAAGTGTGAAGGTGAAGATGACGGACCATTTCATACATCAACAAGAAATCCGGTACCTTCGCCAACTCACCATCAGCCATGAATCAAGAAGAAACTAAAACTTAAAGATGATGAAGAAGATGGATATAATCATTATATATCGCAGGCTGGGCGTGTATCAGTGGCTAACGTGTTAGGCCATGCATGAATCGGAAAGTTCAGAGTTCGAGACGCGATCAATATTCTAATTTAGGCATATTATAAACAAAAATGGCCATCTTCAACACCCTCTTTTATCACCGGTTGTGAACACCCATCTGTAATACACTCGCAGCTAATTAAATCTGAACATGTTAGTGTCTCCTTAGGGTGGTATGTTACAATATTTCCGGGTTTCATACGTTTTAACAGCAAATTCTGCTGTGTGAAGTGGTGTTATATCCGAGTAGAAAGAACCCTTAAAGGAACCCTTATGTCAATAAGTCCAGGAATTCCCATGTTGCTATATAATAGCTCGGCTACCTATTCATGGATTTAGTTCTAGTGGGTGTCTGTTACCTACTAACTGTTCATTATGCTACCATGTCTTAAGGTCCCAATAACCAACAACCGGTATATCGTCAAGTTTCACCTTAATTTGGCTACTTGATTTCTTCTGGTTGTAAGTAAACCATTTTGAAGATAATTATAACCGCGTGATATTATTTTAACATTATTTTTTTCGTGAGTTCACAAAGTTAGTGCATTCAAACTGTAATTGAGATTGAAAATGCGTTCCAAATTTGTGATTTTTTTTTGGGGGGGGAGATGTTGCTTTGTCGTTCTACAGTAACTACAAATTGCATTTATTTGTGTTTTATGTATGTAACTAAGCAACTGTATATCTTTATCTATAAGAATACTGGAATATTAGTATATGGAAAAGCATTCCTTAATTTGTAATTTTTTATATACTTAGAAAATTAACGATTTTTAAATCGATATGTGAGGTTTGAAGTTCGTGGCCGTAAATAGAAGTTAATTTATTTCTGGAAGTAATCTTTTTTTATATATATATTTGCTATATTATATATTTATAGGTTCAAATTGAATACGAAATATCAGAATACTGTGAGGTAAGAAAATATCTATATGTTCTTTTTGTTTTAATTTATAAGAATTTGTAATAATAATAATAAAAAAAAACCTGACGGCAAAAGCAGTAACTAACAGTTTCACGCTCGATTAGGCTTAGCTAACTTTGCACTTTTCCATTTTGTTTCGATATTTTACCAAAATTATTAAATTTAAATTTCTATGATTCTATAGACCTATAAAAAGTATGTCCATTTTTTTTCCTGATTGAAAATAGACCAAAGTTATTGTACCTGTTTTTACAAATAATTTTGTTAATACCAAAGTTGGTTGGTAACTTGATTATATGAAACTGCCAAGTAGAAATCGTTCGTCTGGAGGTGCTTTAAAGCAACATCTCATTACAGAAATGTGCACAGCTGGTTAAGAAGGTATTGGAACAGTATATTCCTCCATGTATTGCCATTATGTTTCTGCTTTTCGTCTTCGAGGTAAGATTTTCTTTAATAAATTAATTTTATATAAAAGAAACATTATGACATTTTGGTCTAAAATATGACCGTTAGGGAAAAGAACATCTTACAATCCACTGGAGGATTATCTCTTGTTAGTTTGACCATAAAGTGACCTAAGTTTGTTTTTTTAAGCTATTAAATTAATTAAATACTAACGTTCTAAATCGCAATTAATTATATCTTGGGAGCCGAGCGATCGTCACGATAAATTATTGCGTTATCGTCGAAGTTATTTTTGATATGTGTTCTAGGATTGTTTGAAACTATGATATTAAAATATTATATGGAGTGTAATGCTTGCTAAAGCTAAAGTTTGTCATTCTGGGGTTAAATCTTTATTCGGATGACGCAAAACAAATATTTGTTCATTTTTCACAGGTAATATTGATTTATTGTTCCATGAAAGCCCTCAGAAAACTAAGAAAGATACCAACTCGAAACTTACCGTCGTTTCAAGATAGTAGAATATATTTTGAGAATGAAAGAATGGTGTCTGAAACAAGAGCTCAACAACTAACCCACCACTTTCCATCTGTAGTGGATAAGAAGGATGCTGAACCAACACTGGGAGCTCGAGAAACGGACGAACTGTCTATTACTGAAACATCTTTTATTTCCGAACCGACTCGGAGTTTTTGTTCAAAACAAGATTCACAGCACAAAATGCAAGAATCAAATCATGGATGCGTTTTAGGATTAGAAGAGACAACTCTTAGTCAAAGCTCTTCCAGGTCATCTAAGGTTAATAACTGCTTTTGTGGGATGCTGGATCCGACCAACAACTCAGGAGAACAAAACTGTGACACATTGCCACTACACAAGTCACAAGAATCAAACCGTGACACACTGCCAGTACACAAAGACCCCATACCTGAGTATCTTAAACAATGCGCATCTGTAGAAACGGAAAGCGATAAGAAAAATAAACAATCACAAAACATCTCTTCACCAACTTGTGATTTAGAAGCTTCATGTTTCTCAGTAAGAGAACCACTAACAAAGACTTCTGATCAGAATCATGGTCAATTATCTTCATGCCCATCTTATCCCAGTTTCTGTGTCGAGTTTAATGAAAGGATACCCCATCGCAAGCACACTTCTTGTAAAACCATCAAAGGTTTGGATGAAAGGATACCCCATCGCAAGCACACCTCTTGTAAAACCATCAAAGGTTTGGATGAAAGGATACCCCATCGCAAGCACTCCTCTTGTAAAACCATCAAAGGCTTGGATAAATTTGACCAAGGTGGTAAAGGTTAGTTATTAAATCATACAAATGAAGACAGAAATGATATTTAAGTTAATTGGTTATCGTAAAGTTGTTGATTTTTTCCCCATATTTTATTTTGTATTAGTTGATCGTCTACATTTTTATTATGTGATACAATTAAGACTAACGGCATATTAAGAAATTTTCTTATGGTTTTTAGTTATAATTTTTTGTATGCTAATTTAGATAGGTTATTTATTTATTTTTTTTAGTTGATGACGGCTCAGGTGTGGCCTAGTGGTTAGCGAACCAAACTTTGAATCCTATGGTTCATGTCCTTTCGTCGTATAATCGCGCTCTGCACTTCTGGTTCGTGAGTGCAATGTAGTCAAATCCCACTATTCGCTCAGAGTAGCCTTTGAGTTAGCGGTGTGTGTGTGTGTGTGTGTGTGTTCTTCTTCCTCCACTCTGTCAGTTCCAAATTAGAGATGGCTAGCACAGATAACATTTGAGTAGTGATGCCTGTTTATATGAAACAAACTATTTTATAACTTTAAAAAGTATATACATATAATTATTAGATCGAGAATTGTATGTTTTAAGTCACTACGAACATCCATTAAGTTCCCACTCGCATCATTTTGTTCAATCTATTTCCAGGTGCAACTGGCGAAAATAAACATTCTTGTGAGCATAAAATATACAAACAAGAACGTAGCTTTTCAGACCCATTTGACTACGATTGCCAACCACTGATTACTGAGACATCAGTTTCAGAAGCAACAGAGCAGCAATCAACGTCAGAACCTCAATCTTGTAGATTCTTCGTGTCCTCACAGCACCGACATTCAAGAGGACTTTCAGTGAAATACAAAGCATTAAGGAAGTACGAATCAGATCCTGTCCAGATGACAAAAAAGGACAGCATCTCCCAAGAAACAACGCAACGGTCTTGTGAAATACTTGGTTGTCTTTCTGGTAAGGATAATGCATCGTATTTGTCTTCTCCAGTTATACCAAGAAAGAGAACCAGTACAGAAGATGATTCAGTGTTTGTGGACTCTGTCTCTCAAGTTGACAACACTTCATCAACTGAAACAATTTCAAACCAATTCACATTGTCGCCCTTAAACCAAGTTGGAAATAATTCCTCTTTGTACCACTCTTCAGATGGTCTGTCACCAGAGGGAGAACTTTCATCTAATTTACCGGTACAGTAGGTAATTATAGTCGTAACTATGTAGTAACCGATATTATAATGAGACGCTGTTTATTGAACAATGTTTTTCTCTGTTTACTATTTCTCAAACTCCCATTTAATCGGAACGTTACTCTTAGACGCAATCCTACTAATGACAATATTTTCAGGAACACTAATATAGAACTTTCTTAAATGATAAGACCTATTTAATGATTTAAATAACTTTCAGTTTCTTAGCGTAATGAAACCTAAAACCGATTTACTCAGCTGCTTTTGTTAGAAGTATTTCGATGTTTAGGTTTGTGATTAATTATTCGTAAACACTTTAATAAAGATAAACCACGAAAATGAAACGAGAAATATTACAAAGGTAGCCTAACTCTAGTTAAAGTCCGTTTCACAGGAACTTGTTCCTTTCTACTCTAGTTAAAGTCCGTTTCACAGGAACTTGTTCCATTCTACTCTAGTTAAAGTCCGTTTCACAGGAACTTGTTCCTTTCTACTCTAGTTAAAGGCCGTTTCACAGGAACTTGTTCCTTTCTTGTTTGATCCGACATGGCCAGGTGGCTAGGAAGCTCGACTTGCAATCTGTGGGTCACGGGTTCGAATCCCCATCCCACCAAACATGCTCGCCCTTTCAGCCGTGGAGGGGGGGGGCCTTATGTGATGGTCAATCCCACCATTCGTTGGCAAAAGAGTAGCCCAAGAGTTGGCGGTGAGTGGGGATGACTAGTTGCCTTCCCTCTACTCTTACATTGCTAAATTAGGGACGGATAGCATAGATAGCCCTCGTGTAGCTTTGCGCGAAATTCAAAACCAAAAAACCTGTCTTGTTTTTAAATTCTGCAGCATGCGCCCCTTGTGCAGGATGACCGAGCAACTACTTGTAATAGTAGAAAATGATGTTTCAATTATCATTGTTTATATGCTTCAAGTAAAGGATATTTTGTTGAACGAGACTATGTCACTCGTTGTTGATTACTAACCTTGATACAACAAATAAACGTTGATAAACCTGGAGCAGTAGCTACTAATGTAGTAGATTGAGAAAAGATCATTTTTCTATATACAGTTCTTGAATGTTAAACAAAATGTTAACAAGGATTTCTTTGTTAGTCATAATAATTCTTTGTTTTTCAGGATATTGGGCATCAAACCAATTTTAAGTACCTTGGGGATGGAACGGACAAACCCATGTTGCCACCATCTGTAATTGATGGCATAATAGAAGAAGTAGACTTGGTATCGTCAGCTGTAACCACTAACTCTCCAGAACAAGTAAACCTGTTACAATTACCGTTAAATAATTACTCGCCAAAAGAAACTGATTTGATGCTGCCATCAGGAGGGACTACTTTTTTACATAGCCTGACAGACTTCCGCCGCCGGTCAAAATTAGCGTCATTGTGGTTTATTAAATACCCTTTTCGATATCGAAAAATTGGTTTTGAAGCGCCTCGTGTCCGCATTCGATTTAAAGGCCTTTCTCAAACGAGTCCTGTACAAACGAAGACACCAAAAGAACTTTCTGTCCGAAGAACTAACGATGCTGATGAAGTAATGTATACGAAAAACGAAGGACTCGTCACGTTAGGGCGTGATTTGTTTGAGCATGCTTTATCACATACATCACATTTACATTTCGGGTCTTGTATCTTCAGGTCATTCTCTGCCCCTATGCCCATGATAACTTCTTCTCGTGACCAGCTAATAGTGTGATGATTTCACTTCAGGTCATTCTCTGCCCCTATGCCCATGATAACTTCTTCTCGTGACCAGCTAATAGTGTGATGATTTCACTTCAGGTCATTATCTGTACCTATGTCCCTTCTAACTTCTCGTGACCAGCTAATAGTGTGATGATTTCACTTCAGGTCATTCTCTGCCCCTATGCCCATGATAACTTCTTCTCGTGACCAGCTAATAGTGTGATGATTTCACTTCAGGTCATTATCTGTACCTATGTCCCTTCTAACTTCTCGTGCCCAGCTAATAGTGTCATGATTACACTTCAGGTCTTATATCATCAGACCATTCTGTAGACCTATGTTCCTGCTAACTTCTCGTGACCAATTAATAGTGTGATGATTACACTTCAGGTCTTGTATCTTCAGGCTATTCTCTGTATCTATGCTCGTTTTATCTTCTCGTGAGCAGCTAATAGTTTGGAGATTGGACTTGTTGAAATCCAAAAACTAATAAACTGAACTGTATAATTGTAGTATTTTATAAATGTGTTTACTTGAATTATAGTTTAATTATTTCAGATGTAATAAAGGAACCATTTTTTTTTATATTCGTAGTTTACTTATTAGGAGCTATAAGCAGTGATTGGATGTGTGAAATTAAAAAATGACTCCTGGTGTCAAGGTGCATCACTATGATCCAGAATCTATATGAATCACGTGTTTTGGGATTTTATCAAGAAATATATTTAAAAGTGTGATAACTAAGAGTTTATTTATTACATCTATACAACTTTGATTAGAGCCAAAGACGAGGCTTAGATTAGCTGATTATGTACTTTATAATTTTTTTTTGTTCTATTTTGTTTTATTGGGTTGAAACTTTTAAATGAAATAAGAATAAAGCTACTTTCTAGCCTTGTGTTAGCCGATTTCTTTTTCTGATTTTTCTACTGTATAACGACCACCTTATTTTTCTAATTTATAATAATCCTTCTTACTACAAACTTAAATTCGTTACGACGCTTAATGCGTATATCTTCTGTATTTCAAGCAATTATATATATCTTAGTGATTTTAAATGCTTTCCACTTTATTAGCGTAATCTTAAGCCTAAAACTGAGTCATTCAAGAACTTTTGTTAGAAATATTTTGATATTTGGGTTTCTATGGTCATCTTTTGATTTTAGACAAATGTCAGTAATTCGGAAAGACTTTGATAAAGATCAGCTACTAGGATGGAACGAGACAGATTGCAAAACTAGGTGAACACAAGCCTATTTCGCGGGAATTGGTCGAGTTTTTTTTTATTATTATTTCATTACATTCGGCTGGTACGTTTGCATCTATATAAATATAACAATTCTGTATGTCTATGTAACTACTTCACAGGGTGCAGATGGATCTTCGCCCAAATTGAAGGTTCGTTGGGTCCATGCGGAGATGCATACATGTAACTACTTCGCAGGGTGTAGATGGATCTTCGCCCAAATTGAAGGTTCGTTGGGTCCATGCGGAGATACATACATAATTTCAGTTTTGTGTTTTTTTTTTTATGGGCGTTTTTGCGCTTATCACCACTACTTCGCCCCGTTATTGATGGATCTTCACCATATTTGGCATGAAGGTTTGTTGAGTCCAAAGGGAGATGCACACAAATTTGCGTTTTACGTTCTGTGTTTTGCAGTTATTGTGAGCGTTTTTTTTTTCTCCATTACATATAAGGGAAGCAATTTTTCATGTCTCAAGACAACCTTTCATTAGTCATGAATTTACATAAATTCCGTCCAGGGGACAGGTACTCCAGCTAGTATGAAATATCTTTGTGTAATGAAGGTGCACCCCCAGGAACTCTGAAAATGAAATAAAATATTGGAATAATGAAACTGCAATCAATTTTAACGTGTAGGTGAATATATTCTACCGTTATTATAAATTAATTATTATAAATGACCAGATACGATTAGACCAATTGAAAATCGAAATTCATAGTTGATTACATATAGCTTAGAAGCTCAGATTCACAGAAAATATAGCTGTGAAATTTATAAAAATCCAGAGTATAATTTACAGAGTACGATCTTGGTGAATGGATCTGTCTTTAGTTTCTAACGTGCTTACGAGTCCCCCCCCCCCCGATGGATCGGTGAAAAATATATCACACTATCGACATTTTGGTTGTTGGTTTGGTAACAATATATTACGATAACTGTTTTGGTTGTTGTTGGTTTGATAATATATCACGATAACTGTTTTGGTTGTTGTTAGGTTGGTAAAGTATCATAAGCAATGTTTTGGCTGTTGTTGGTTTGATAATATATCACGATAACTGTTTTGGTTGTTGTTGGTTTGATAATAATGTATCACGATAACTGTTTTGGTTGTTGTTGGTTTGATAATAATGTATCACGATAACTGTTTTGGTTGTTGTTGGTTTGATAATAATATATCACGATAACTGTTTTGGTTGTTGTTGGTTTGGTAAAGTATCATAAGCAATGTTTTGGCTGTTGTTGTTTGTTGACATTAAGCAACATTAGAGTGAATGTTAACATGACTCAAAAGGGAGAACTGGCATCTCGCATTAAAGACAAACCATTATGTTTATTTGTATGTATGTGTATTAACATCCATTACTCGGAGCTGGTTGGAAACTGAAAACTGTCCGACGATTAGATTGGCTATTTAGTTTTAGGATTTTGATTTAAGTAGAGAGATAAAAATAGCCCCTGAAATAGGGTACACTTCCACTTGTTTAAACAGCTTTTGACTTTAAGTTTAAAGACACAAGTACGGAATCAGTTAAATGAGTCAGTTATTACTTTCCAGAAACCAGGTTATGCAATTAGCACCTAATGAGGTCATTAGGCATTTAACAACAAAAGAAAGAAGGAAGTGGAAAATGATCTAACACAAGCTGGGGTACGGGTCCTTTGTCTGGGTTATGTGTGGGTGGATGCTATGATAAATAACATAAAAATCCTAACTTTCACACAGTTTATTTATAACATACTAAAGTATTCATTATTACATTACCAAAGGTTTTGTATAAGCTTTAAGAACTCAACGTGTATATACTTAAATACACAAAGATCTCGCGTCATTACAGTACCAAATTTGGTAAAAATAATTTACCTGTCATTTTGAGTCTGGCGCCTAAAATTAATGAATTAATATATTTCCTGCCAAGCTAGAATGAATTTATAAGCCAGTCGTCCTTAGACTGGGTTTTCATTACTTTCAGGCCCAGGTGGTTAGGGCGCTCGACTCACAATCTGAGGGTCGCTGGTTCGAATCCCCGTCACACCAAACATGCTCGCCCTTTCAGCCGTGGGGGCGTTATAATGTGACGGTCAATCCCACTATTCGTTGGTAAAAGAGTAGCCCAAGAGTTGACGGTGGGTGGTGATGACTAGCTGCCTTCCCTCTAGTCTTACACTGCTAAATTAGGGACGGCTAGCGCAGATAACCCTCGTGTAGCTTTGCGCGAAATTCAAAACAATCAAACAACTCGTAACGGTGTCGCGGATAACAAACAACTCGTAACGGTGTCGCGGATAACAAACAAACTGTTACTTTCGTTTGCTTCTTCTCTTCCTGTTAATCATTACGTCATCAAATTAAAACACGGTTATTAAGTTATCCTTAGTACACATTTTTCATCAGTATGTTTGTTTGATTAGCGCAAAGCTTCACAATTGGCTATCTGCACTCTGTCCACCTCGAAGAATCGAGACCCGGATTTGTAAGCTAGGAAACTTATCGCTGCTAACCCACCCTGGAACGTTTCGTAAGTAAAATATGTTGATATTTCAGAATTTACTACATTACTCAAACTGAAATGTTAGAAAGTGGTTTTCTGACTTATAACCTCAGAATTTCGGGCTCGATAGCCCATTATGTAACTTTGCACTCAATTTTCAAGAACAACAAAGCCCAGTTTATTACATCGCTTCATACTTTACACGTTTCTTCAAACCCCAGTGTATTACTTCGCTTTACACGGTTCTTTTTAAAGAGTTTATTGAAAAGTTCTGTTTGTTTTCGTTAAGTATTATCTTTTCCAAACATTAAATATTTGCTCAATTTTTTTATTTTAACTCAAGAAAGTAAGAATTGTAATTTTTTTCATTTAATTCAATTCAATTTACGCGGCTGAGTCCATTCCAAGTCCCATTGCCACTTCTCTAAACTGGTTTGAACAACAATATGAATGGGTTACTACTTCACTCTCAAGTATTTGATTACATTTTAAACTAGCTGGAGTACCCGTCCGTTGAACGGGTGAAATAAAAACTCGTTTACAAGAAAGGATAGGAAATTATCTTAACATAATAAACATTAAAAGTACACCAACGCTGAAAAGAAATAGGAAATTATCTTAACATAACAAACATTAAAAGTACACCAACGCTGAAAAGAAATAGGAAATTATCTTAACATAACAAACATTAAAAGTACACCAACGCTGAAAAGAAATAGGAAATTATCTTAACATAACAAACATTAAAAGTACACCAACGCTGAAAAGAAATAGGAAATTATCTTAACATAATAAACATTAAAAGTACACCAATGCTGAAAAGAAAGACATACTGTTTTCAAGAATTTTAACAATAGTGGTTACGACGGTATGTCTGCGGACTTACAACGTTATTATTCGGGTTTCGATACCCGTGGTGGGCAGAGCACAGATAGCCCATTGCGTAGCTTTGTGTTTAATTACAAACAAAACAAAATACAACATCGGTAGTTTTTTCCCGAAATTAGATATGAAATTAGAGACTGAGTCAACCCCCCATGACCTTCATCGTGTTATCCTGTGTCACGGTGTTAAGTTTGGTTCTGATTGATCAATAAATGTGGAAACTTATGAGGAACATAATATATACACAACACACACACTCACACACCTATTGGTGTTTATTTATATAGATTATAATAATAATAGAAAATAATAATTTTTTTCTATATAACAAAAATCATACGATTGTTGCTTGTCTAAGTTCGCGCAAAGACATAAAAGGGTTATTTTGAACTAATGAACTAGAGGGAAGACTGTTAATCAACACCCTCCGCCAAACTCTTGGGCTACAATAATGTAAAGATATAAGAGGGTTATCTGTACTAACTATCTAATTTTGAAATAATAAACTAGAGGAAAAGCAGTTAGTCAACAACACCCTCCGCCAACTCTTGGACTACTATGATCTAATATTGGGACTTGACCATCACCTATGTAAAGCATAGGCCTTGGCCTCAAAGTGCGAAGCGAATTTCTGCGGCAACGGAATGACCCGTGAACAGATTCATTGTCCAGAAAGTTATCAATAGGCCACGTCCGGCCAAGGTAATGTAATGAAGAGTGTAAAATTTATACTAAGTCGAAATAACTATTTGTTTTATTAATGTTGCATGCTAATAGAAATCAATCTAATTTTGTGGTTGGTAGCTGTGCCTAAAATTACAAACTTTACCTTGCACACAAAAGGTTTATCTAATTTTGTGGTTGGAAGCTGTGCCTAAAATTACAAACTTTACCTGCACACAAAAGGTTTATCTAATTTTGTGGTTGGAAGCTGTGCCTAAAATTACAAACTTTACCTGGCACACAAAAGGTTTATCTAATTTTGTGGTTGGTAGCTGTGCCTAAAATTACAAACTTTACCTTGCACACAAACGGTTTATCTACTTTTGTGGTTGGTAGCTGTGCCTAAAATTACAAACTTTACCTTGCACACAAAAGGTTTATCTACACAGGAACCATATTTTGGTCGCATTATGTGATTTTTTCCATTTGTTTGGTGTGTTCACTAAGTTGTGTTGAAGTCTGGCTTATTTAGTGTGTACATTAAGTTGTGTTGAAGTCTGGCTTATTTAATGTGTACAATTAGTTGTGTTGAAGTCTGGCTTATTTTGTGTGTTCACTAGGTTGTGTTGAAGTCTGGCTTATTTATTGTGTACATTTAGTTGTGTTGAAGTCTGGCTGATTTAGTGTGTTCACTACGTTGTGTTGAGGTTTGGCTTATTTTGTGTGTTCACTAGGTTGTGTTGAAGTCTGGTTTATTTAATGTGTACCATTAGTTGTGTTGAAGCCTTGTTTATTTAGTTTATACACATCAAACCAATCTTGATGTACGGTTGCGAATCATGGACAATAAATCTGGCTTATTCAGTGTGTACATTAAGTTGTGTTGAAGTCTGGCTTATTCAGTGTGTACATTAAGTTGTGTTGAAGTCTGGCTTATTTTGTGTGTTCACTAAGTTGTGTTGAAGTCTGGCTTATTTAGTGTGTACATTAAGTTGTGTTGAAATCTGGCTTATTCAGTGTGTACATTAAGTTGTGTTGAAGTCTGGCTTATTTTTCAACACAACTTAATGTACACTGGAGTCATGTGACACTTATTCATATCTCTAAAGTTAAATACAAATAAAAACATATTTTTATATTCAGTTTTTCATCTTCTTTAGAAACTGATGTACTGATTTAGTGTGACGGTAAAAACTTTAAAATAAATACGAACTTGGTACTAGGAGAGCATTTTGAACCGAGCTAAAATAATTTTTTTACTTTTTTAGGCTTATGTGCGCAGAAAACAGTCTGTATTTTTCGTATTATAGAAATAACATATTATTCTACTTAATATGCTTTAATTAATCGTAGTTAGAAAAAAATTATAACTTCAAAAACCTGCTTGGAGCTGTAATAAACACTTTCGTTCGTCAAAACTGTATATTGTTAACGTGCTGGTGACCTGACAATATAACTTAGCACCTCTATAACAAGTACTATTGTTGTTTGTCTCGTCTGCAAAATCCAGCTAGACTGGTACATATCTTAAGAACTATATATTTTCAAATTGAAACAACAAATTCAGTTTAAGGTGGTTCCCCTATCGTGATTTAAATCAACTATTTAGCTTTCCTCTCACTGTATACGATAACACTTAGTGACCATTCGAGTTTGTGCTAAGATAAGGTATATTTTTTCGTCGCTCACGCCTTTCAAGTTTCCTCCAACATTCAACTACTTCTGGCCCTCTAGTAGTTACTTATGTAAACATTTATATTCAGAAACGCAATAATATTAACACCACTATTTAATTTCGCCTATAAAATAAACTATGTTTCGTTGTTGTTAAGAAGAAAGCTACGCAATGGGCTACTTATGCTTGCCCTCCGTGAGTATCGAAACTCGTTTTTTAGCATCGTAGGCCAGCAGACTTGGCATGGGGGGGGGGGGAACGCCCCTAATTTAGCAGTGATCAATTAGAAAGATGGTGTTTGTTGTTTGTAATTAAGCACAAAGCTACACAATGGGCTATCTGTACTCTGCCCACCACGAGTATCGAAACCCGGATTCTAGCGTTGTAAGTCCGCAGACATGCCGCTGTGCCACTGGGGGGGGGGGGCTAATTAAAATGAAGGCAAATAGTAAACACGTGCTAGCCGTCCCTAATTTAGTAGTGATAAATTAGTAAGAAGGCAAATAGTCAAACTAGCCGTCCCTAATTTAGTAGTGATAAATTAGTAAGAAAGCAAATAGTCAACATGTGCTAGCCGTCCATAATTTAGTAGTGATAAATTAGTAAGAAAGCAAATAGTCAACATGTACTAGCCGTCCCTAATTTAGTAGTGATAAATTAGTAAGAAAGCAAATAGTCAACATGTACTAGCCGTCCCTAA
>NW_013670339.1:31788-34422 GCF_000517525.1 Limulus polyphemus
GTGGACCTTTCTTCTTCAGTTTGCCCCTGAAGAATGAAAGGTCCACCTTTCGAAATCGCTCGGGTTATAGGGTTTTTAGTCATTTCTAATTTATCCTTATGATTTTATTTGTCTTCTCAATCAAACAGCCCACGTTTTATTTCATGAAGGTTATCCGTATCTCATTTTTTACCACGTTACTTACAGAAGTAAGGAGCTTCTATCACAAAGTAAAAAAAAAGTAAAAACTAATTTATAATATTATTCTATTCGTAAAGCTATGGAACATAACTACTTGTCCTAAGTTTACTGTGATAAAAAAATATGGTAGGGAATTACAGATCAGTTTACACGCGTCTGTACAAGTTGTCGTTTTCTTAACACAAAGTTCTTTACGTTATATCCACCGCAGGAATTAAACCCCAGACTTTATCGTTATAAGTCCATTAACTCTGACTCACCAGGGGGTCATGTTTGTTTGTGTTGAATTTCGTGCAAAGCTACACAAGGGCTATCTGCGCTAGTCGTCCCTAATTTAGCAGTGTAAGACTAGACGGAAGGAAGCTAGTCATCGCCACCCACCGCCAACATTTGGGCTACTCTTCTACCAACGAATAGTGGGATTGGCTGTCACATTATAACACCCACACGGCTGAAAGGGTGAGCATGTTAGGTGTGACGGAGATTCGAATTGGCGACCTAACCACCTATACAAGTGTTTATCTGTTAATAGTTTACATAACTCCTTCTAGATGGCAGGACCATCTCTAATTTCTATGTGTGTGTGTATTTTTTCAGTTGTAAAATCCTACAACTATTGTTTCTTTTTTTTTTTTTGAAGCAAAGCATTTTCTTGGAATTATAACCATCCAATCTCAAGTTTCGCGGCAGTAGAAATTGAATTGAGTATTTGTGAACATATTATGTGTTTGAATATTTATCTATCATTTACGGTGTGTGTTCATGACGTATTGTGTCTCGACACTTAGAATTATAACATTTTATGTATTACTCGCTAAACAAAAGTCTATTATCAAGAAGAACTGGTAAAAAACTATCAACTCCACCAGACTCCACAATTCACATACACACACATGATGAAAACAACAACAACAACAACCAACACGTATTGGTTACGAATTTACAAGGTCATCTGGATCATCCAATATTAAACTTTTAATCAAACAAATTTTATCTATTATAAATGAGCTCCCAACTTTCAAAATCATCTCATCTGGATCATCCAATATTAAACTTTTAATTAAACAAAGTTTATCTATTATAAATGAACTCCCAACTTTCAAAATCATCTCATCTGGCTCATCCAATATTAAACTTTTAATTAAACAAAATTTATCTATTATGAATGAACTCCCAACTTTCAAAGTCATCTCATCTGGATCATCCAATATTAACTTTTAATTAAACAAAGTTTATCTAATATAAATGAACTCCCAACTTTCAAAGTCATCTCATCTGGCTCATCCAATATTAAACTTTTAATTAAACAAAGTTTAATCTATTATAAATGAACTCCCAACTTTAAATAATAACACAACTTCGCTAGAGTTAAGTCTGTTCTAAATAACTTGTATAATATTGTTATAATTGTTGCAATATCCTATTCTTTATTGTTTATTTGATTGTCTTGTAATTTATTTCATCCTTTTATTCTGTATTTTAATTACTTTTTTTAAAATGTTTAAGTTTTATAAATTTCTGTACCTAATAATTTACCCAGTTCAATATAGCTTGCTGAAGATGGAATGTGTTTATTCCGAAACGTTCAATAATTAAATGTACACACATGTCAAATGTTCGTTGTTGTTGTTGCCGTCGTTCTAATGTTCGTCAGATCTGTAATTTTTGAATGGCTATTCTAATCTCACCAATTAGCTTCCAACTTGATCGTTGTAGTGTTAATTAATTGGCTCGTGAACCTTTAATATATTTTTTCATTTTCAATTTTCTTACGTTCAACTAACAATATCTATAAAATTGACCATATCGAAGAATGTGTTGCAAATTCATCAGCTAACGAAAAATGTTAAATTTACCATGTATAAGAATATATTATAACTTTATCGTTTGTTGTGTAACTCATTCGGCTATACACTCATTTAAACTACAGCGAACAGGTTTGATTCTTGAAAACCTTATAAGACTAAACTTTGGGGTTCGATCTCTTTGGTGGCCCAACACAAATAATTCTCTGAGCAGCTTTGTGTTTACCGACAAACAAAAATCTAGTTGATTTTATTAGAAAGTAGATGTCGTCAGTGGAATTATTTATTTTTTTATAAGCCCCCAATTAATGGAAAACAGTTTTGTCAATATTGGCACATTTGTTGATTCCAATATTCCAACAAAATAAGATAAAAATGAACGGAGTTTTCTACCCATCTTGTACACGCCTTTAAAATATGAAAACAACTAATAGCAGTTGTTTACTTTTATTTGACATATATTCGAGTGCTTGTATTGTGTGGTTTGTTTTGAATTTCGCGCAAAGCTACACGAGGGCTATCTGCGCTAGCCGTACCTAATTTAGTAATGTAAGACTAGAGGGAAGGCAGCTAGTCATCACCACCCACCGCCAACTCTTGAGCTACTCTTTTACCAACGAATAGTGGGATTGACCGTCACATTATAACG
>NW_013670339.1:35238-41069 GCF_000517525.1 Limulus polyphemus
GAAAGGGCGAGCATGTTTGGTGGGGTGGGGATTCGGACCCGCAACCCGCAGATTGCGAGTCGAGCGTCCTAACCACCTGGCCATGCCGGGCACGAGTGCTTGTAACACAGAAATGTCATAATTAATGATTGAAATAACCCGAAGTAAAGTGATTTAATGTATTTATATCGTCGAATTATTTTTGGTTTAAATGTGAAATTCGCATTAAAAATACATGTGTATGCATAGTTTCACATTTCTATATATATATTTAGATTCAGGTTGAGTAAAACGTAAAATTAGCCACAAACAAATATATAATAATATAATGTATAAATAAGTTTACCATTGTTTTTTGTACACAGTAGTGAAGTTAATAAAATTTGACTAAGTAAATACCGTAAAAATCACAAATTTAAAGTAGTGTTTTGTTGAATTTCGCGCAAAGCTACACGAGGTCTATCTGCGCTAACCGTACCTAATTTAGCAGTGTAAGACTAGAGGGAAGGCAGCTAGTCATCACCACCCACCGCCAACTCTTGGGCTACTCTTTTACCAACGAATAGTGGGATTGACCGTCACATTATAACGCCCCCACGGCTGAAAGGGCGAGCATGTTTGGTGTGACGGGGATTCGAACCCGCGACCATCAGATTGCGAGTCGATCGCCCTAACCACCTGGCTATGCTGGGGCCCTAACCACCTGGCCATGCCGGGCCGGCCTAACGTTTTGTTTGCAAACCTTGAAAAAAATTGCTGTTCTACGAGGCCGATGATTGATTAATTAATTGAAGTGTTGTTTTATATGTACCTGCCCGTAGCTTTGTAAATTTGAGGGATTATAACGCTAAAACTCGAGGTTCGGCACTAATTGTAGAGCTTTACGGTTTAAACACATAAAAATCAAGCTGTTCGTGTACTGAATCTCTGAATTATCCCAAATTCCATGTCCCTCGCGAGGACAGCGGTATGTTTACGTACTTACAACGCTAGAATCCGGGGTTCGATTCCCAGCAATTAGCCGAAATTTCTCCTAGAGGTGAAAGTGAAATTCAAAACACGAGAATTCATCTTAATATTCAAGTTTAATTCTGGCGTTTGCAAACATGAAATAACTGACATTGAAATATAGATTTGGTTCCCGTTTAACATTTGTCTTAGGATTAGAGCTGTCATGGCTGTTTAACATTTGTCTTAGGATTAGAGCTGTCATGGCTGTTTAACATTTGTCTTAGGATTAGAGCTGTCATGGCTGTTTAACATTTGTCTTAGGATTAGAGCTGTCATGGCTGTTTAACATTTGTCTTAGGATTAGAGCTGTCATGGCTGTTTAACATTTGTCTTAGGATTAGAGCTGTCATGGCTGTTTAACATTTGTCTTAGGATTACAACTGTCATGGCTGTTTAACATCTGTCTTAGGATTAGAGCTGTCATGGCTGTTTAACATTTGTCTTAGGATTAGAGCTGTCATGGCTGTTTAACATTTATAATAAAGATGTTAAAACCCAAATCTTAATTATCTCTTTGTTCGGGGCTGAGTTTCATGAATAATACAGAGAAAATTTGCTTGTTGAATTTTAGCAAAGCTACCCGAGAGCCACGTGCGCTCGCTGTCCCTAATTTAGAAGTGATAAAATAAAGGGAAGGTAGTCAACACAAACCTCCGCCAACTCTTTGGTTCATTTACCAACGAATAGTGGATTATTTCGTAACATCATAATGCCCCCACGGCTAAAAGAGCCAGCACGTTCGGGGACTAGATCCGAACCCGCAGATTCCAGTTTCAGCATCCTAAACACTAGTCCATGCCAGGCCTGAGAAAGTGTTTTCAATTAATAATTTTAATATTCCTAAACTCCTAACCCTTACATTATCTACTGCTGATAAAACAAAATATGAAAATACAAAAAACACGTAACTTTTCCATGTTCTTCCTAGTAAAGAGCCAGGTGGTTAGGGCCCCGGCATGGCCAGGTGGTTAGGGTGCTCGACTCGTAATCTGAGGGTCGCGGGTTCGAATCCCCGTCCCACTAAACATGTTCGCCCTTTCAGCCGTGGGGGCGTTATAATGTTACGGTCAATCCCACTATTCGTTGGTAAAAGAGTAGCCCGAGAGTTGGCGGTGGGTGTTGATGACCAGCTGCCTTCCCGCTAGTCTTCCACTGCTAAATTAGCGCAGATAGCCCTCGTGTAGCTTTGCGCGAAATTCAAAACAAACAAACAAACAAACCTAGTAAAGATTTTAAATGTACTTTTATCAACAAAGATAAGTTAAAAATATACAGTGTATTCACAACCGGTTAAACGAAGAATGTCCACCACTTGAAAAGAACACTGGCTACTAAAACTTTAGTTATAGCTATTCACCCTACTTTACCTTAGATAACCTTTACTCCGACCTGTTACGTTAATAATGCCGTCGTCAGTCCTTCCGGTTTGTATTCTAACATCTGAATATTTCGGTAAATACAAGGTTCTCTATAGTACAAAATATATAGAGTTAATTTTTAATATCTTTCGTCTTTAGTAGTAGAGACTGTGGAGACAGATTGGTCAGATTTTATTTCCGTTGTCCTACAATGTAGACTTTCACTAACTTATCTCTGTATATATGGGAAAGAGTTGACCTCGATTTACGAGCCCAGCAGGTAAGTTAGTGGACTGTTCCGTACGAAGGACGGGGTTTGCTGTTTGCTACGAACCTAAAGAAACAGGATTGGCAAGTAATTATTGTGCCCACTGACTTGGTTGCTTCATTCACAGCGAAGTCAGGCTTCTAGTATAGTCTTGTATGCTATTCAGACGGTATTGTTACTCTCCTCCGAGACTGGTTCAAGAGATTATAATTTTCATTTCGAGCTTAGAAAATATTGGAAAGAGAGAAATCTGGAGACATCGCTTTGTTGGTCATGTTGGTTGGGTGGTCAGTTAGATAGTCAATCATTTCAAGTGAGTTGACGCCAAAATACCTTAAAGATAAACCACAAGTCCCATCGAAACGACCAGGATGGACAGGAGAAGCTTCGTATTAATACTTGCTGCCATCATATTTCCAGGTAATAACACGTTAAACATACAAGTACAAGTACAAGCCTCCGTAGATATAGTTGTTGTCGTTGTCCTTTCCGGGTACGTTAAATACTTATAAATCTCCTATTAATATATTCACGATTCAGTAAACGTAATATTCCAGAAGAGAGTAATTTGTTTGTGTTTTTTCAAGTTGTTTGTTAGATATTTGGAAAAGAAGAAATGTAAGAATGTTTGTTTTTCTACAACTGTTTTATTTCTCAGGTGGCTTAGTATTGGTTCGAAGAAACAAAATGTTAAAAGTTATAGGAACATACTTAGAATGAAAAAGTTACCAACACTCACGAAATCAATTCAGTTTCTATAATATGTTTTTTCTTTACTTAATGCGATATTTCAAACTGAGAATTGCCAATGTCAAATGTTAATTAATTTAAATCAGGTTTCTAAAACTAAGTATCTGGGACTGAGAGAACATCCATTTAAGAAGTAGGAACAAAAGAATAATTCGTCCCTATTACATCCAAACAAAAGAATAATTCGTCCCTATTACATCCAAACAAAAGAATAATTCGTCCCTATTACATTCAAACAAAAGAATAATTCGTCCCTATTACATCCAAACAAAAAAGTGATTCGTCCCTATTACATCTAAACAAAAGAATAATTCGTCTCTATTACATCCAAACAAAAGAATAATTCGTCCCTATTACATCCAAACAAAAGAATAATTCGTCTCTATTACATACAAACAAAAGAGTAATTCGTCTCTATTACATACAAACAAAAGAATAATTCGTCTCTATTACATACAAACAAAAGAATAATTCGTCCCTATTACATCCAAACAAAAGAGTAATTCGTCTCTATTACATACAAACAAAAGAGTAATTCGTCTCTACTACATCCAAACAAAAGAGTAATTCGTCCCTATTACATCCAAACAAAAGAGTAATTCGCCCCTACTACATCCAAACAAAATAATAATTCGTCCCTATTACATCCAAACAAAAGAATATTTCGTCTCTATTACATACAAACAAAAGAGTAATTCGTCCCTACTACATCCAAACAAAAGAGTAATTCGTCCCTATTACATCCAAACAAAAAGAGACCTCCGTTGGGACAGCAATAAGTGTACGGACTTACAACACTAAAATCCGGGGTTCGATTCCTTGCGGTGGTCACACAGAACATAGGCCAATGTGGCGTTACTCTAAACAAAGGAGAATCAGTCTCTACTGCACCCATTCCCTAGTGTTATCAAATGTTTAAACGTCACTTTCCTCATTCATTACCCATCTAACTAAACTGTAAAAGACCCATTCTGTCGTCACCCATACATACTAACTACTCCACTATATAAACCTTCAAATGAGTAATTCTTGCAATGTTTTCACAGTCAAATATGATATCAGGCATCTACTACAATTCCGTGATTACAGAAGGATTTTCCTAAATACCCGAAAAGAACAAATTAAGATCGGTCCTCTAATTCTTGGGTTTCTCTTCTAAATACCCGAAAAGAACAAATTAAGATCGGTCCTATAGTTCTTCGGTTTCTCTTCTTAATACCCGAAAAGAACAAATTAAGATCGGTCCTATAGTTCTTGGGTTTCTCTTCTAAATACCCTAAAAGAACAAATTAAGATCGGTCCGCTAGTTCTTGGGTTTTCTTCCAGCTTAATATTTTCAGAAATGACTGTGGTTTCATATGTCGATTTTTTAAACATAGTTGATTAATTTATTGTAATTAACAACTTTTGGATAACTTAGAACTGACTATTAGTAATTTCTTAACTTTTGGATAACTTAGAACTGACTATTAGTAATTTCTTAACTTTTGGATAACTTAGAACTGACTATTAGTAACTTTATAACTTTTGGATAACTTAGAACTGACTATTAGTAACTTCTTAACTTTTGGATAACTTAGAACTGACTATTAGTAACTTCTTAACTTTTAGATAACTTAGAACTGAATATTAGTAACTTCTTAACTTTTGGATAACTTAGAACTGACTATTAGTAACTTCTTAACTTTTGGATAACTTAGAACTGACTATTAGTAACTTCTTAACTTTTAGATAACTTAGAACTGACTATTAGTAACTTCTTAACTTTTAGATAACTTAGAACTGACTATTAGTAACTTCTTAACTTTTGGATAACTTAGTGAATAATATAGTTGGTTCAATATATGTTGGTCTAACTAACAATATAAAAGTAACGTTATCTTCAATTAATTATCAAATTACCAACTTATCTGTATACCGTTCACAACCGGTAGGGTCCATATATTCCATCATATTGAGTTAACATATGTTTACCTCTTCCTGTTAAAGCATTCGGTGTAGAGAGTTAAGAAAAGCATTTGAAAATGGCTCAACATGACTACTAGAGATGGCGTAATCAATAAAATCATGGCCCCCACAAACAATGAGGTACATAAATAGTTTAGAAAAATAAATTCAAATAGACCCCATACGACGTCCATAACGAAACAAATGTGTAGAACTTGTTTTGGGTCACGAACTAAGATTATATCTGCCTTACTTCGGTTCATTCTCAACTACATTACGTTTTGTGTTTCCTAGTACAGGAAAGCTTGCTAGAATGTTGAAGAATTATGATATTGACCTACCTAAACTGTATTGTTAGTTCACTAGCCTTAAAAACGTATTATCTAAAACCTCGTAATTACATCTCTTTGTGTTTTAGTTTGTTCAGCAGAGCATTTCACATTTTAAAATATCTGTATGTAAAGTAGTGTTTTATATATGGGAAGTAGTGTTTTCTGTATGGGAAGTAGTGTTTTCTG